>NW_009606688.1:28003-54031 GCF_000690535.1 Cariama cristata | reverse complement strand
GGAATGACACCACCAATACGCCGGCAAAAAATGGACATCTCTGCAGGCTCAGCATCCAGAAAACCCAATCCTGCCAACAAGCTTTTGGCAGCAAGTGTCACATTACTTTGAAATAAAAAGGCTGAAGAAATGTGAAAGGAATGGAGCAGATTGTGCTGGGTATGTTTTGGGTGGGTTGTGTCCATACATAAAGGTCAATTATGTTCCTTAAGAGGGTTTTTGGTTTTTTCTGAATAAGTCATGCGTGAAATATTCAGAGATACAGGACTTCACGGAAGTAAAAAAGAGCAAAACAATGTCTATAAGCTGCACAATTAGCACTTAGACAATCAAACGTTTATCTAACTCATTATTTCATTTGTAACACTTCCATTTTCAAAAGAAGTTCAGATCTCAAAGTTCTTGGATTTACATCAAATAAATTCAACGCTTTCAAGAAGTCGTCACCATCGCCACCATCTGCAAAGCCTCACCTTTAAAACCTGAAGATACGGCAGTCCATCTGGTCCATATTTACTGCCATTCTTCTCTACATGCTTTATCCACTGAATATGAGGTTGAGCATCACTGTAGACTTTGCAGACAAACTCGACGTCACCTCCGACGACTGCAGAGGCATTTGCTGGAAGGCCAGCTTGGAGGATGGGCCGGTGCGGTGATCGTTCTATTCGGGTGGGGAGGAGGAGCGAGAAGGACCAAGAGAGAGGGAAAGGGAGAAATAAAGATGCATAAATAAGCAGAGCTGCCAAGAAAACTGTAAGTGAACTTGAGCCAAAAAGCCCTGTAAGCCTGTTGGCTGACTCCTCCGAAATAACACTGCAGCCAAAATGTGTAACAAAAACTACAGTTCAAAGGAGATGACTTGAGCACTACACTTGTAATATAAAGAATAGCTATTTGGGGGGAGGGGAGAAACCATGCGAAAAAACTTTAAGCATTTTTCATAGTTCAACTCAGCAAGAATTAACTAAAATATCGTCTTTTTAATAGTTTTGGGTTTTTTGGTTGGTTGGTTTGGGGGCTTTTTTTGGTTTGGGATTTTTTTTTTTTTTTTTTTTTTTTTTTTTTTAACTTTTTTGTTGAAAGACTTCTTGGTTTTTTTTTTTTTTTTTTTTTTACACTTATTGTAGTAAGTACCTCTAGGTACTTACTACATTCTAATTGGACTAAACCTCCACAAATTAAAAAGAAAGATTATTGATTAATTTAAAAAACTGTTTAATGTTTTGAAATAAACTAAAGGAAATTTCTCAAAACTAGCAGCAGAAGCCTCAGCACTGAAACTCCTCGTGCAAGATGCACATAGGAGATAGCTCGACTTTTCGAAATGCTCTGACCAGTACTACCACGATAGCTGCTCTCTGCTTTACCCAGACAGAGCAGCAGAAATACCAGTTTGTTCTTATTCTGAGGAGGACACAGGGAAATACAGAGTTCTCTGGAAAACTGCAATGTATTTAATGTGAGCCAACAGAGCTTTTAAACCATGGAATTGCTTAAGGATTTATCAAATGTTCTTGGTCAAGCTCACATCACTGAACATACCAAGTGCACCCTGTATCATCTGGGCACCCAGAGGGCCACTGCAGGAAGCGTTCCCAGCCCAATTTTGTGGATGCGATATACATAGCCTTTGGGGAAAGCATCAATGGGAGCCTCAACCTCAGCTATGAGAGTGAGGCAGCTTTCCACCACCCTGATCTAACTAATCCTTCCATCACTAAGCCGGATCTAATAGCTGCTAAAATCTTCTGGGTGGTAGGCAGTGCATGAGCCAGCTCCCCAGCCTCACCAAAAGCCTTTTTTTGCTCAACAAGGCAAGCGGGCAAAGCATAAAAACTTTCATTCAAACATCACATAAGAGAAAAGTCCTCAAAATGACAGTCCTGGTTCCCAAATTGCTTTATCATCCAGTGAGCGGGACAGATGGTGCCACCCTCCCCAGAAAACCTTCAGAGAGCTGCAGTTTTATCAGCCTAGCTGGGAACTCATCACCTTCTTCATGCAAACTTAATTCTGTCCATTTCTTTTTCTAAGAATGTAAAGTTAATACTGACCTACATATACTTTCAAACTATGAATTAGAAGTGAAACGCCCATTGCCCATCCCCAGCCCAAGCTGTCCATTCTCCCCTGCTCCAGGAATTCTTTCGAAGATAAGTAAAAAACAGCAGACCTAGATATTTATTTTTAGAGGCTGTAAACTGTAGAAGCTTTGATGTTACAAGCCAGATCAACTGAATTTCAAATCAAGCGTTCCTTCTTAAACATACTAGTTTCCAATAAACTGTTTCACAAGCAAACATTGCAAGTATAAGAGCCAATAATGATGCCCACGGAACAATGGGATCTTTTATACAGTTCAATATATTTGGCATGCAGCAAACATCTACTGGGAATTTATTCACTGAGGCTACGCTGGCAGCACACTACAAAGCAGCAGCCTTATTTTACTTGTGGCAAAAGTGCATTTGTGTTGCAGTTATTAAATTATTCCATGGCTATGTGTGTCATTCTCAAAGATCTAGGAACAGTTTAATATTTTTTAATTTGTAAATTACATTCGAACACATAAATTACTATTTTACAGTTCTGGAGAGAACTTTTAGTTTCTCACCTTATGCTAAATAAGCTCTAATTCCATCTCGCTCGCTCCTTCATTTGGATACAAAAACAGCAAGCAAAAATCTCTCTTTAATAGAAACCTTACACCATCTTCCAAAACTTATTACAGCTGCCTTCAGTATAAAATGAAACCTTAGAGAATGTTATTTAAAATGTTTTTTAGAAGTCAGTAGGCCTCATGTTTCATTTCTCCACATCAGGGTTTGATTTCCTTTGTGACCTTATTCTCTGCCCTTAAACAAACCAAAGAATGAGGCCTGAAACATCTTGGAAAAGTTCCTACTATGCCAGCGTCAACACATGAAATGTATTTAGTTTATCCCAACAGCCATCAATGATTTAATCTTTTATTGATGACTGTCAAACATTTCCTCTACCAAAAAAGAGGAGGCAAAGCAAAGAAGCAAAAGCAAAGTTCTTACATTCTTGGTCCCAAATTCCTTTAAAAAAAATTAAATAAAGTGAGTGCATATGTATAGGTGTATATGTGTAGCCATTTGTGAAACTTCTTCTCTAAAGGTAAATGTATTAAAAATAAACTTTTGGTTGCCTTGCAACGCATGGAGCAATGATTAGTGTTTGTCAACTCCTCTGCTTCAGCAGAAGGAAGAATTCCTATGCCCACAGAGGCAAACAGCACAGAACAACATAACCATCCTGATGCAAATTCAGCAGGGTTTATGACAAACCTGGAGTCCAAGGACCGCAAGAAATACACTCAGTATTAGGGAAAATAACTAAAGACGGAGAAACTTCCACTAATTACAAACGACCAAGTATAATTTTGTACAGTACCATTTCTTGGAAATAGTCATTTCAGGATGTTAACCTGTCCTTCCTATTTCTCTGCAAACCATGCACATCTAAGGACTCTGCTTAAGCACAGGTACTGTCAAAACCACAACTCCCACATCACTATTTAGCATTTAAAATATGAGCCGTACAGTTCTAAGCAGGTATCATCACTTCAACAACTGGCTACACTAATATTAGCTGGAAACGGTGTGTTCTTTTTTACTAGAGACCAGCACAAGAGTCATATTTGCCTTTAAAAAAAAAAAAACTTAACGGTGGTGAAACTAAGTCAACAGCATATGCTGTAATACAGAAAATCACCCCATAGACTAAGCATACTAAACAGTACATCATAAGGACCATAAAAAGTAGCAGATACTAATTTTACTACCATAAATATTAGTTACTTAGTGAACTACATACAGATCTACAAGGTTTTTCATAGATACGCTCTGCTCTCTCAAACAGACCTTCCTGGTTCAACTGAAACTTCATAGATGTTTAAAAGTGAATGTAATGGATGTTTAAAAAAAATCTAAATTGGAAAATATTTTCTGTATATTGATCTGAAAGTAATTGAGCCAAACTGATAATTACATATAAATCTCCATGTTACATCTCATTTTTATTCTAGTTTTTTCCCAAAGTCTAACTTTACAACACTTTTTAAAGACAAAGCATGCTTAATGCTGGATCCCACCTTAAGAGACAGACACCAGCTTGCTTTCTCCAACTTGCAGTTTAGATACAAAACCAACATCATCCCCATTTGAGGAGTCAATTATCTACAAGAGGCAGAGTGAAAATGATTGCTCACATGAGTAATATCACATTCAAGGCTACAAGCATCTAAATTTTACACTACCATAAAGATGCCCAGGGCTTGAGCTTTTCTGCTAAGAATCGCTTAAGTAATTCTGCTGGCTTATCTATAGACAAACAGACTCGCTATCTGAAAAGACAACTGACAGAGATCTGCCCAATGGCTTAGAAGAAACTGTCATTTAGCCTGTTAATGTTAAAACTTCAGAATACCTTCCTCCAAGACAGAAAACTGCAAAGAATCTAGGAAAGCTGGAAAATTCCAAGTTTCCAAAAAACTGGCACAATGGAAGGAACTGCCCAGGAAGCTCCCGGTCCTGCAGGACACCTGGAGATGGGTGGGAGCCCATCTTGCCACAGGTGATGGAGGGAGAAGAGACTGGAAATGACTACTGCAGCCTGCACCCTTCACAAGGAGCCCTGAGAAGTGGCTCTTTAAGAAGTTTAAGTGCCTGGACAGGTGGTTCCTACAACAGGGCCTCATCTCTCTCCCACCCTTGACTTTATCTCCTCCATATTTTTTTTTTTTCATTTTTCAAACCAGCTGCAGCCAACACAGAGGGAAATCGGAGAGGAGAGAGAAAGTCACAACGCAAACGTATGAGGTGAAGATGCTGAGGTACGGAGGCGGGTGATAGAGGCCAAAACCCAAGTTTCACAGCCAACAGAGACCAGAAGATGTGATCCCACCACTCTGGTCCTAGTGCTGGGGGTGCAGGGATGGAAAAACGGTGGGCTGAGAGGCTGCGGATGGAAGAACTGCGGGAAGAGAAGCCGCTCATCGAGGACGCCAGCGGAGGGAAGATGTAGGGCAGGATTTGCTGCTGCCAGAGGCTGAAGTGGAGCATATTGTGACTGAAAGAGTGGCTCTGCCGCTACTGGAGTGCCTTGGCAGGGAGAGGAGACAATAACCCCGGAAGGGGCGAGCTCTGGGGCCCATCCCGCGGCCAAGTCTCCTTAGCAACCTGGCTGTGCCAGGGGCTGAGAAGAGCTCTGGTAATTGTCTATCCAAGACTCCTTGTCACCCCAGCACAGACAGTTCAGGACCTTTCATGGGAGCTAAAAGCCAGAACCAAAGCCCATTGAAGTCAGGGGAAAAACTCACATGGAATTCAATGGGCTTTGGATGAGGCATCTGATTCATTTAAAAAAAAAAAAAAAAAAAGAGAGAGAAAACTACTCTTATTTTCTCCTTTTGAATGTGCTTGTTTCCTCTCCTTGCAAATGTTTGATTCAAGTGCGGGCTAGGAAAATAAAAGCTGAATAACAAACGCAAGACCAGACATGACTTCTGGGGACAACCAAGAGATCCTCAATTAAGGAGGGGGAGGCGGAGACAGAAAAAAGTTATCTAATTCTTTTCCACAATTTTTCATTCGACACATTTATCAGAGTCTTTAATACCAGTTTTGAAATGTTACTGACCCCTAAGGAGTCATCTTGACGGCTGCCACTGTAAAGTTGCAGAGGGATCGCTCAAACGAGGCCTCTCAGGGCACCACTAACCGCTCTGGATCGATAGCCCCTGGTAGAGGTTCTGTGTAGTCAGTCATCACTGAATAAAAAAATGAAGTAGTTCCAGCTGTATCTCTGCTTAACTGAAAACACAGGCCTGCCATGCCCTCTTCTTTACTTGCCCTGGTCAGCACAGCACACTCAGCTCTAGTTGCTTATTTTGCCCGACTTCGAGCTCGGCAAGTCTTCAGCAGCAGTCTGGTGCCTTTTCGGTGAAAACACTGTCCATTCCCCCATCACCTTCCTTCCAATCCTGCAAAAACAGTTGCTTTGGAAAATGCTAATTATCTTGTAAATGATGGGTCTCAAAGCATCCTACAGCGTTTTAGGCCAGACTATAATCACAGCCTCTTGCCTTGGCTTAGCATCCTAAATTTGCAAGATTTATTCTTCAGCCTTAAAAAAGAAAAGAAAAAAAAAGAAAAACCACACACACCAAAACAGATCCAAAAATCACGAAAAAAACACAACAAAAAAATTCAATCACAGCCTTTTCATCATACACTTGGACTGAAATATTTCTCCCCTGTGTTTCATCTTCACCCGGTACACAGCACTCTCACCATTTCCACCGAGCCATGCACCCAACGTGGGAGGTCCCCGAAGGCCGTTGAGGTCTGGAAGAAGCACTGCTCATGAGGGAACATGTTCCTACATGGCTCTGTCCCCAGATTAACTCCATGTGTCCTCTGCTACCCAACAGCGCGACACATCTGGGGATTCCCTTGGCAGATACTTTACAGACAGATGCACATCCACCTGACACATCCCTCACATCACCAACTGACCGACGGATAAGCCTCATGGAGTGGGAAGCCAGTGGCGTTACCCATCTTGGGACACCCAGAGCCTCCTCCTCGTGCCCTCTTCCAAACTACACCCACGGGATTACCAAAACCCCTCCAACAGAAAATGTAGTTATATGGTAACTTCTCAGGCTACTTAACCACTGCCTGGAGTTGACAGGAAGGTGAAACCTCTCTGACCCAGCTAGATCCAGCTTCCCACAGGGTCAGCGCACGCCGTGCCACCTCAAAGCTGAAATATCGTTTCTTCTCAGAATTGGCACTAATGACCATCTCAACCACAGTCTGAGGGAATAACTCTGTCTACCTGTGCAAGCCACTCTGTCTCTGTGCTAAATTTTTGGCGTCCCTGTTGAGATTGTACACATACGGACTATTATTGCTGGCTCTGATAATGTTTTTGGTGGTGTGGATCCCTACCACTGGGTGAGGGCATTTACTAAAGTCACTGAGTCAACCACAGGATATCAGTCCCCGATCACTACCCATTTGGGCTAAATATCAACCGTTAAAAGAAAGACTAAACGTTTATCAATCCCTCATTGTTCAGCCAGTGAAGATCTTTCCAGTTTCTGTCCTGCCCTAGCTGACAGCAAAGGAACCAGTTTGCAAGGAGAGGCACAAGGATCACCGTCCTTCGTGAACAATTCCGCCTACACGAGCTGCAAATCTGGCCTCAGTTCACAAGCACTCGGAGGCTGGATTAATTATTGCTCTCTGAATTAGAGAGCTCTTTTGAGGAGAGTTCCAGGAGGAGCCAAGGCATGAGGAATTGCAACTCTATAAATCCAGCATTATCCAAGTTCATACAAAGGACCCGATTTGAAACTACACTTGCTCTCTGTACCCCTAGGTGGACTGGCATAGGAGGGGTCTAACCAAACAGATGCCAGAGTCCCCACAGGAATTTCCTCCTTCAAGGTAGCCTTCTACTGATGGGCCAAGCCAAACCTTAGCTTCCTTTCTCCAGCAATAAGCAATTGCTTATGGGGGCCTGTGCTCTATGAAATGCTGGAAGGAAAACACTGCTAACTCCGCTATTTGCTCCACAGCGTGGAGGAGTAAGGTTGAGTGCTGGCTGCTCTTTCAAAAGATCCGAAACAACTGAGCAGGTGTAGGCAAAACGCCTCTACTAATTAATGTCATACATTATATATACATGAGCCAGGAGCTGAGCAGCTTCTACCAGCTGCACGTCAGTTCGGTTTCCTTCCTGCATAATATGAAGCACTGCATGTTGTTTATGGCCAATTCTGAAGCGCTGCTGAACTGCCACGTCCGATTTATAAGTACATACATACACACCCCTCAAATCATCGCTTCCTAGGTAATTTATACATGCCAAGGTAGTGTCCACAGCAAGTTAGGGACAATGTTCTCTTCCCAAACTCTGAAAAATCAGAGGGTGTTTTAAGCCTACAAGGAATAACAGATCACTGTCCTTAAAAACTAAGAGATAAAGACCATCCCTGGCAAGAACACTTGATAAAGAACAGGAGCCTTTCAGGCAAACTAGCAGAATAGCTTATGGATCGGACCAGCATTACCAGTGCTGATGAAATCATGCCGTACAAACTTTGGCATCTCTTATCAGTAGGCATTAGCCAACAAATGTTCACACTATTCAACGTTCCCGAACAGCAGGACCCTCCATGTATAGCAGTTCCTATTGCCCCAACACTACTTAAGGATGACCATCTTGGTGGCCAAGAGCTCAAAGAGGCATCGCTGCAGCTGGAGCTCCTGGCCCAAAAAGTGAACCCGGCAAGGCCTGGAGCAGCACAGGGATCTGCTCATGCAGATGGGAGTGAGGGGCTAACCTCCATAACCACTTTCTAAACTCCATTTGTCCTCAAATTTAGAAGCCTTCCATATAAACTTGAGGCATTTCTTTCTGCTGCTGTGTCACACACTTCATCATTGCTAACTACTGGGCCTAAACATCCATCTCTGCTTTGGTTTGTGGACCAGTATCAGCAGTCAGCATAAAGTGAGACAGCAGAGAATCGGACTCCATATACTCCCTGATGTCACCAAAATACTTTCTCATAAACTTAAAAACCATTTGAACACTGACTATTAAAGAATTTTAGTTCTAAAGATTAAAATTCTGTCACAGACACCAGAGGCAGACCCATTTGCTACCCATAGCAAAGCCTCTGCCACCCTATCCAACATCCTTGTGCCACCCAAGCCCTCCTACTTACCAAGGCCCGTTGAGTAAAAGGCAATGCCTTTTTAAAATCTTCACAGAAACTAATCAGGTGTATTCAAACTCTTTGTCCTTGGCTTCACCACCTTAACCTCTGATTTGAAGTAATGGCAATGCTTCTCCAGCAGGCAAAGCTCCCACTGATGTTATCCCATCTGTCTCTTTGGATAGCTCTACAGCATAGTTTCAGCTTGCTGTCCTATGTGCATTTTAGCTAAAATCCATCTTTGCATAACACCTTGACAGCGTAAGTTCATCTGTACGCCTCTTTCTCACATGGCAGCAAGCAAGACTTATTTGGGTTGATATAAAGCCCATTGATGTCAGCGAAAACAGTAAGGGGGAGAATAAAAAACAAATAAAATAATCACAATCAGAACTAGCTAAAGACTGTCCTTTCAAATCACACGTCTATCAGAGGGTTAAGAGAGACGGGAACATCCAGCAAGCCCAGGGCTAAGGCAGGCAACGTGAACACTCTTGTTTTAAAACATGAGATTACCAACAGGGTTTTAAGACCAGCTTGTCCTTAAAGCAAAGCCCTACTGTCACGCTGACATGGCATGGGTTTCGTCATCCCTGTGGTGCAGAAAAAGTCATAGCAGCAAGAGTTGTACAACAGTAATGTTGGAGCTCACATGCAGTATCCCTTATACAGTGCATGCATAAACAAAAGCTTCATACATGTCTGAACAAAGAGGGGAGAGGCCTTATTTTAGCACGAAAACACATGGGAAACAGAACAATGAGGAGCCGAAATTTTCATTCAAATTCGTTTCAGTGTACCCTAAAAGAAAAAGGTTACAAGAGAGTATGAAAAACAACTTGTGACTTCTCACAGACAAGTGGTAAAATTTTATTGTTCTGGCCATTTCCAGGGATGGTATTAATTTTTACACACAGAGGTATCGTCCTTTGTACTGTGCACAGCTCCCAGCGCTCAGCTGCTTTATAATAACCAGAGACAATGCTGGGATCCAGCATCATGGCACTGGGCTCTCCAGTAGGCTCTGCCAAAGGTTTACCGTATGCCTGGCAAACAGCATCTCTCCCACAGGGATGATGTCCTCTCCCAGCTGCAGTGGGTTTAATTCACCAGTGCACCCAGTGATGCCATAAAGCACACAGTAGGAGTTATTATTGCTGTTGTTATTGTGACCTGACTGCATATTTTTCATCCTCTAAATTCCCTTTCCTGAAAACAGCTCTGCCTTTAAAGTAAAATGGAAATGATTATGCAAACCTTTAAAAGCCCTCTTATATTTCTACGCTTCTCCCCCTTTCCTTACACAGCACACTTGCTCTATTGAGCAATGCAGGTGTGAAATTATCAGAAAGCGCACAGTATTCTCCCTTCCCCAGTTCCCTGCCTCCCCTGCTAGACACGGCCAACCAGCCAGCTGACTGACCGTACCCGGTGCGCAGGCTCTCAGGGCAGAAGAGAAGCTCCAGCGCCCAGAGTGTCAATGCTCTGTGCTGGACCATCCTGGCTCAGCCTCAAGACACGTCTATGTTGGACCTCACTCAGCTTTTGGGCTTGCCTTCCCTGGTGATGAAGTTTGCCATCATGTCGTCCCAGGTCAGGAGGGGACTCTCTTGTGAAGGCAGGCTGAGAGATTTGGGGTTGTTCAGCCTGGAGAAGAGAAGGCTCCGGGGAGACCTCAGAGCAGCCTTCCAGTACCTAAAGGGGCCGACAAGAAAGCTGGGGAGGGACTTTCGACAAGGGTATGGAGTGACAGGACAAGGGGCAATGGCTTTAAACTGGAAGAGGGAAGATTGAGATCAGATATAAGGAAGAAATTGTTCACGGTGAGGGTGGTGAGGCAGTGGCAGAGGTTGCCCAGAGAAGCTGTGGCTGCCCCATCCCTGGAAGTGTTGAAGGCCAGGTTGGATGGGGCTTTGAGCAACCTGGTCTGGGGGAAGGTGTCCCTGCCCATGGCAGGGGGGTTGGAACAAGATGATCTTTAAGGTCCTTTCCAACCCAACCATTCTATAATTCTATGTCCCTCCATCAGGATTATACTCACTTCTGCAACACACAATCTATAATCTGTTCTAAACGTTGGATCAGATGCTGAAGACGACTGCTCTTGGGAAGACTGATTATATACATTTTCATTATATTTCTAGTAACTACAAGATCATCTTTAAGGTCCCTTCCAACGCAACCATTCTATGATTCTATGTCCCTCCATCAGGATTACACTCACTTCTGCAACGCAGAATCTATAATCTGTTCTAAACATTGGATCAGATGATGACGACGACTGCTCTTGGGAAGACTGATTGCACACATTTTCATTATATTTCTAGTACTTCAGGTAAATCCAGGCAAAGTTTGCAAGATTCAACAGCATTTATAGCAAGTACTTAAACTGGTCATGCTTGGACACAAACTTTGTGCTCTAAAACAAGAAAATTTTTCTGTTTCTTTCTACAGCTCTTGACCGCTCTCCTGCACCCACATTTTCATGCCTTTCAGCATGCACTGCAAACAGCCAGCCTCCTACAAAGCCAAGAGTATCATCACCAGCATCTGGCTGAGCAGCAGGTATAAGAACTGCTTTCTGAGAAAATTTCACAGAAGAGTAGGGAAGGCGGGGGGGAAGTCATTTTTTGGAATATTCATTCAAATGTAGACATAGGTGGGTTTCACAAACACACTAGATAGTGCATTATCATAGATACGAAAGGAAACATACATTTGAAACCAACTGCTGAAATGAAATTCTGTTGCTCAGTAATGCATATAATCCAATCTAATAGCAGAAACAATGCTACAGATATAAACACTAACCAATGCATGCATATTCACTTGCAAATGCAGAATACATAAACAAGAGCAACTGTTTTGATCAACTAATTTGTGAGGGTGACTAAAAATCCCTAAAAGTACACATAATTTT
The DNA here is from genome assembly GCF_000690535.1 of Cariama cristata. NCBI lineage: Eukaryota > Metazoa > Chordata > Aves > Cariamiformes > Cariamidae > Cariama > Cariama cristata. The sequence continues at coordinate 42,350 of NW_009606688.1, read as the reverse complement.
AGACCTTCATAAGCATATTGTAAAAATAAGTGGACTAACTTTATTCCAACTAATACACTGTCATGTTGAGTTCTTCACTCAGCTGAAGTTCTGACAGTATCAGTGTTTTTCTTTCATGAACAGTCAAAGATTTCAACATATTCATGCAACCTTTTAAAGAGCAACCTGAAAAAATAATCTCAATATTCTGTATTTACAGAGCAGTTCAATACTCAAAAGTGCTTAACAAACTATGATTTTTAATGTGGCTTTTTATGTTTAAATTGAACAACTGCTGTTGAAGCTGCACCATGGGAACAGCAGTAATCCAGAGATGATCTAATGACTTAAAATCCTGAAAATCTGTAAAATACAGCCACCTCTGGATTTCAAGTCACACAGTGGTTTGTAGAGCAGCGAGAGGAGAGAACACCAAGAGGAAGGTTGTAAGTGGTTGTAAGTGCAACCTTTTTTTTTTTTTTTCTTTTTTAAAGAGGCACAGAATTTCACATTTTACTGAATTTGTCCACACTTTGGTACAGCCACATCTCTCAGCCTGTTACCTATCTCACCCTGATACCATTCCTGAAGGTTTTGTTTGTGTGTGTTTTTTTCTCTCCTGCATTATAAACCTCTGGGAAGACTACCCATACCCTTTCACTCTTGTATCTTCCCAGTCCTGTCCCTCGCCAGCCTCAGCTCATTACAGTCATGCACGACTCCCGATCCCTATTGCTGAATGCCATCTCCATCCACTTCCACCTCTGCTACATCTCTTTTAACCCTAGCTGAATCCCCAAAACCACCAGTGTGGTGGTCTCAGTATGGATTCATCTCGCCCACCATGGACAGCTATCTCGTTGCAGCCATGGGGTTGTCCCACCTCTGTGTTTCCTCCCACACTTGGGGACAACATGAAGAAATGCAGGTGGAAACTCCTCATTAATCAGGCAGACATGATTAATAATCTTGTGTTTGCCTTTAATATGGTCCATTCATCCAGTCTGTATCACGGTTCATTTACAACTTTTCTATGTTTGTGATAATTTAAGCTTTCTTCTTTTATTTTGCCTTTCTAATTTTTAAGAGGATATAACTTTACCAATTTACTGCCAATTACACTGCTATTTTTTTCAGTAACAAAGTTGTTAGAAAAGACTGGATCAGGTCAAGAAGCCCCTCTTATTAGGCACGGACTCGGCTTTTGACTTGTGCCAATCGCACATTTAACAAAGCAACAGTCTTGTTAGCATCTTCAGACAACTCCTGCAAATTCCTACTTGCATTTCCATGAGTAGGATACTGCACAAATTAGAAGGTATAATTAAAAATGATAATAACAGAGCTGAAACAATATCCTGTTCATCATTCATCAAAAGAAAGAGAAATACCTGCCTTGGGGCTGCAATAAGACAGAAAGTGGGACAGGGAGACCAGTCCTCCCCCAGCAGACTCTGCAGGAAGCATTCCAAACATGACAAATTCACTGTTCACCCAGCAGATGAAGTAATGACACTAGTATTTGGCCATAAAACGTAATTTAGCCAGACTACTCCAATGAAATCAGAAGCTTTAATGCTATAAAACTAGGGGATTGGAATATTTTTACCTTATTAAGAAAGGGGCGAAAAAAACATCAGCCTTCATTTTCCCTTAGCTGAACCATCACACTGTGGTCTTTGTTTTCAGGAGTGAACCGCACCGCCTCCAGCACTAAACAATTTGCGTAATTTCTTCTCAGATGCACACACCTTGCCAAAAGCCCCGTGTCAGGTGTAAAGTCCGCACTCGGGCTTATCAGTAGATTAAATAAAATCTTCTTCCCTCTCAGACTAACCAAATACCTGAGGGCAAGCATCAGTGTGGATTCCTTCATGCTTTGAGCCCCTGTCTCATCATGTCCCATGCCGCAAGCACTTGGGTGAAGATGTCAAGCCAAAGCTTGTCCATGTAAAGAGCCAGTCAACAACTACAAGCACATCTGCCAGAAATGCAAGTTTAGGCTTGGTTGTAATACCTACACTTAACTCCCGCCAGACATCAGTGATGCAATGTAAAAGGCATGTATTTAGTTGGTGTCAGTTCCTTTTTTGTATGTAACCTGAATCCTAAAAATAATTCTTTGGAAATTAAGGAATGTACTATAGTTAAGTCAAACTAATTCTGAGCTTCATTTCGACAAAACAAGCCCTGGCAAAAAGCAAATAACAATACATATGTTTTTATGAAATGGGGAATGACAAAATGGAAACATGTCTTTAAAAAAAAGATATATGTGTCCGTGCCATGTTCGCAGCTAGAGACTGTGAGAGCACATGAAAATCCAAAAATAAAACTGACTAGAAACAAAGGCAAAGTTTTTTTCTTCTGTCTAAATTAAATATAAACAGTGAAGTACCAATAGAAAAAAGTTGATTCCATTTTAATCTTTTTTTTTTATTAAGATGCTGTAAAAAGTAAGAGTAAAATTTATCCTAAAGCCCTATAAAACCTCCAAGAGTTCAGAATAAAAGTGGTTTTCTGCACACCCATCAGTAAAACCACTCATACATGATATTTCTGGGGCACAAGCTTTCAACTGACAGTCATTTAAAATGCTTTCTGGATCAGAAGTTATTCTCACACTGTTTTCATATGAAAATACGAATTATTGTAATGGGACAACTGCGTGGTACTCTGCCACCTCCGAAGTTCACTCCTCAGTAACCAGAACTAAAGGCATGGCTATTAGGCAAATTAGAAACTGGTCAAAGTACAGCTAAACTAGCTGCAAAAGGACTTTCTTTAAAAAAAATATATTGGTGACAAGTTATGTTTATTTCTATAGTAAACAGCAGGGTCTTCTTATACATTCTTGGAAGATGTGTTATAGCAGTTGCTTATAAAACCCAATAAAGGAGGTAGCGTGCTGAACTTCATCTGAAACCAAACCATCTTTTGTTTCCCTGGATGACGACATTAAATAGGACAGAAATGGCTACCTGCAGTAGGACTCTTCAAAGACTAACCTTTTTTTTTGCCGTTAAAATATAAATTCAATTAGTTACTTCCATGCTTAAACAGAACTGCCAGTGCTGAAATTGTACTCTAGCGATAATTGCAATCCAAGAGTGATCTAATTATATACAAGTCTCAGTGGCTGCATTCCCACGTTGCTTCCTACAACCTGGATTCACTACAATACAACGCGTAAGTGAAAACCATATCGTTTTCATTCATTCTCCCTTAAGACTGCATGACTTTATATATGTTTAATGAGGATGGAGTTAGTCTATTAGTAAGCTTACTATAAAAACGCGAGTTTCTACCTACCGTCAAATACAAAAGAATAAAAAGGCACTTCAGCTGCATGTAAAAAAAACAACTGATGGGCTAAACTGTACAAGGGAAAGAACATTCTTTTAATTAAGGTACTGGATTAGGATTCAAGTACCAGCTTTACTTTTTGGCTCTGCCACCAGCTTCCTGTGTGACCCAGGGCAAGAAATTTCATCGCTCCACAGCTCGGTTTTTCATCTATAAAATGGACAGTGACAATCTCCTTCTCCTGGCCTCTCTGCATTTCGGTTGTAAGCAATTACTCTGCGCTGGCACGTTGCCTTGGACAATAAGTATCTGATATTAATTGAAGCCTCTGGGTAGTACTCCAATAAAAAGCTAAAATCGACTCATCTCCCTTTCACAAGATCCTAAGGGAGTTTTGTATCACCACCATTTGCCACTACTGTAGTCTAACACATTCGTACCCCTGAGCAAAGCTCTGCGTACAGCCTGGTCAAGTCTCTGTTTTGAAATGGAGGAGGAAGAGAGGAAGAGGCAGTCTATTGGGGTACCCCGAGCATTTAAAGAATAACTTGGTCCAACACAGAAAATCCTGGCCCACTCGAATGGACAATTCCCCGCTAACGCTGTCAATGTGCACAAGCATCCTGTGCAATACACAGAGGCTGCCAACGACTTGCTGCTTTTTTTCTTCAGTATTTTCTATTCCCATTGTAAAAAATTCAGTGCAATGGTTTTGCCAGGTTTGTAAATTTGAATGAGACCATCTGAGCCGAGTTGACTATTTTAAGAGGGTTCTTGCAAGTAATTACAAGGTAAAAATGAGAATACTTCACACCTACATTCTGACTGAAAACTACTCAGCCCTGCTGGCTCCAGGCTTTTAATTGTCAAAAGAGTTCAAGGTTTGGAAAGTTATTGGCATCAAGTAATACTGGATATTCCTAACTAGCATTGTGTAATTATTTGGCACGGTTTTTGCTGGGATACCTCCCAAATCTGTGACATAATCAGAGGGTTCTCTGCATTACACCATATAGTCAGATGCTTGTGTTAGTGCAATACGTTACCACGTTTAATACCATTTGCTATTACTTACACTTAATCAACTCTGGAACCAGTTAAACCATATAGGAAAAGCAATTTCGGAGGCTTTCAACTGACAGTTTTCCACACAGAACTTGACCTAAAATTACGCCCTGAAGTTTGTAAGATGCGGTCTACATACGCAATTGCCTCTAAACAAACATCCATAACTCTCCACAACCCTGTGGAAACTGAAAATTCATATGAAAACAGAAAAAAAAGGCACAAAATTAACTTCTGTAGAACTGTCTTAATCAGAAAAACTGTCAGAGTTTCCCCTTCTGGCCAGCCTTAATTTACTGCTTCAGCAATTTTATGCCCAACCTCCACGATTATTACAAGCTTTCAGCAACACAGAAACGGCTGAGCTTTCTAACATCAATCCCCCTTTTCAAGGTTAAAGTCCCAACGCAGTATCTCTGGAGAGACTCACACCAAATTCAACACAGGTGTCTTAGGGTACACATTCCCATACATTATGTTTTCAAAGCAAACTAACAATTACACCCTTGAACTCCTCAAATTAAATGTAAAAAGTAAAATTATTAAGTACACAGAACCTGAAAATGCAGCTCGTGACTTGCAAAAACCACTTTTGGACTTCTGGTTTCATATCTCACAGGGTCCAAGCATCAGAAGATGTTGACTATTCGCCATGGGAAAATCAGGGTTCCTTTGGGTGCCATCAGCTAGGAACCCAGCACCCCAAATCACTAGTCAGTTTTGAAAAACCTCACTATTTACTTTTCTGCCTCTCTATAGGGAAGGAATAGACATTTAAATAAATGACATAATTCTTATTACCATTCCATTCATTCATGCAGGTCACTATAGTTTACTGCCAGGAAAAATAAACTTTTGCATAATATTTCTCAATGTAAGACATTCAAAAGGCTCAAAAGGGGAGAGCTGGTGAGAGGGCTTCTGACAAATATTTGCTCAAGTGACCACATCATCCATGAATACATTTGCTAGAAAAAAATTGTGAAGAAATTTATGGTCAACATGAAACATGCCAGACTGGGGCAGTAATGATGAAAAGGAGCAGGGGACAGAGAAAGGAAGGGCGATTTTTGACTAGTTACATTTCAGCACAGAACACTCTCAATATTGCAAAAGTTGCTTTTTCCTCCCACGTAGCCTACTGAAAAAAAAGAGTTTTAAGCAAAACTAAACTTGAGTCAATCTACACTTCCTAAAGGATTAAGGGGAAAAAAAACCAAACAAACAAAAAAAAACCCACAACAAACCCCAAAAAACTCCAAATATCCCATGCTCATCATCTCCTTATATACTTCCTGGGCCAGGCTTTAGGTCGAGCGTCGTCCCTGGCGAGCCCACACGAGCAGGCTGCACCCTCCGGCGAGGTGGTCAGCAGAGGGCCGAGGCATGAAGAACACAATTTACTACCATCTCTGGCAGCCGTTCCTGCTGCGCCCTCCATAAACTTTGTTCAAACAAGTGTTCAAACAAAACCGGCTTTGCCTGTCGCTCGGTTCACCTCAACAATACCCATAGCTCACTCTACTGAGGATGACAAAATTACCGCCAAGGCTATAAAACTCCTCACTGCTTTCAGTGTTGACTACCTACAACCAAGTATAGGTGAGTTGGGTGGTTCACAGACTGGCTTTGAAGACTTAAATGTATGAGAGCTGGTGGTAGGGCTTCAGTCTGACAGCATCCCATCACCAAATTATCTTTTTCCTCCTCTGCTGCATGAAGGCTAGCTCACACTTGCATCTTCATGGGGAATGTTTTCATTTCTTGCTGCCTGAGAAGCTGGCATGTGTTTTCTTTGGGATTTGGGGGTTTCCATAGGTTTAAATGGTTTCAGACAAGATAAGACACTATTTTTAAAGACCATCCAAAACAATGCAAGGGATGCATTTTTGTTTGTGTAAAAACCAGTCGAGAAATAGGGAAATGAAAATTTTGTCACCGTTTTGGTCATATAAACCAAAACTCACAGTAAGATTCTCCATAGAAGAGAAGTTGGGCTGTCAGTCACCAGCCAAAAATAGCTTACAAAAATCAAATTGATTTTTGCTTTCAATACTGATCGTTCAAAAGTTTTACTCACAGAGCTCGTGACACTCAGATCACCTCATAAGCCTGGAGAGAGCAAAGCCCATTCACGACATATTTCAGAAACTGCAGCTCAGATCCCCAAAGGTACTACCAGCAGGTCCCATTATAACAGCCAAACCGATTACTTTTGGAGAGCAATGCCTTCAGAGTCAATAAAACTGCTCACACCCATCCACGCTAATCAGCAAGAAGAAGGGTGAATAGAACTGGTTCCTGAGATTTCAAGCCCTAATTTAGCTAAGCACTTAAATAAATATGTGTAAGCCTTATTAAAGTCAACAGGATTTTGGTATTATTAACACTATTAAGCATGTGCTTAATAGTCCTGCAGAATCACAGCTTTGCTACTACTAAGAATTCGCACAGCTTTTTACAATTTGTCCTCAGGTAAAACACTTCTTCACAATTTTTGTCATCTGTGTTTCAGGGACTGCTCAGAGCCCACACAACAGGCTATGGTCAGATCTCTGTTAAACTGCTGTGAACACAAAGTACCTTTCCTGAAGCTCCAGATCTGCACTAGCTTCAGCAAAGTCAATATCTAGCTCTTCATTAAAAAAAAAAAAAAAAAATCATTTCAGCTGTAATAACGGCAATCTAAAGAATCACTTGACAGTTTTCATAACTGCAGTTATTAAAATTTGTGTTAGCACAATTGTACAAGTAACAATTACATTGTAATCCTAATAATTAAAATTACATCAGTATTTATTGTCATCATGGTGAGCTTCTAGGTGTATCAGAGCAACGAGAATTCACTTGCACACATGGATGTTACACCTTTGCCAGGGCATGGGTAAATTAGTCCTGCAGACACGAGTGAGACAGACGAACATACAAAGTTATAAACCAATTGGTTATGTAGTGAAATCTTATCTTTGGACTACTGTGAAATCATCTTCAAAATTAATGCGAAATGTATCAGCTTAGTTCTAAATGTTTTAATAGAGAAACTCATCAATTAAAAACATCGTCTTACACGTGACGGAGCTTTACTTACCAACAACGTCGAGATGGTACGTGTGATTGATGGATCCGTACTGGTTCTCCACTATGCACGTATAATTTCCTTTGTCAGATGGGACCACGCTCTCCATGATGAGACTCCAGTGCTGGTTGCGGACCTGGCGGGTTGTAACCAGAGAAGCTGGAAACTTCACTAGCATACTTTCACCCTCTCCCCCTCCAAAAGAACTGCTTCCTGAATAGTTAACCTTTTATAATCCACATTTAAAAGTCTCTTCTGTGCTCATTTGAGAGTTCTGGACGCTGAAATACTTTATTTATGCCTGATCTGGTACAGCAAGGCTGCAGCAGTGAAAGCTTTCATGCATTCTGCTATAAATTTACCTTGTCTCCAATCTGAGCACTGCAGACATCGGTGCACACTCAGTCCTACCAGGCTTACGTGGATGACACCAATTAGCAGCATTTGTCTTACCAGGCTTTACCTCTCAATCCACTCTAAAGCGAATTCACACACTCGGGATATTTCCCATCTGTCTCCAATCATCTGATAATATTAACTACCCACCAGCAACATGGGATGGATACGATCCCCTAACATCTAAGCCTCCATCCTTCTCTAATAGCTCAATTACATAGCCCATGTTTTGGAGAAATGAAGTACAGAAAGGCGACGTTTGGGATCCCTCCCACAGAGTGGCCACATCTCTGGATGCTCTGGGGTACCACAAGAAAGAAACAAAGATGCTGCCTCATGAAAAATGCCTGAAGAAAATCCTTGTGGAAACAGAGCATAACGATATACGTTTATTTCGTACAATCCTTCTCGGACAGAATGTATTAAAGGTGCTGATTCTGTGCCCATTTGAACTCAAAAGGAGCATTGGCATTGGTCTTGCAGAAAATAGGATCCAACCCAATACTGGAAGGATGTAGAGTCATCCGGTACATTTATATATTTCCTGCATCTTAAGTTGGCTCCCAAAATGACCTTTTGCTGGCTATCAAAGTGCTCAAAAATCTTAACATTATGTTAAAGCTGTAATGTACAGCTTTTAAATTGCAAAGTACGTATTTTAGCAAATGGAACAAAATACAATCTGGTACAGTCATTTTAATCAGCCAAATGGAAAGCAGCAATTCAATGCAGTACATCAAAAAAATTTATGGACCATTCGGTGACGCTTCCAGTAACTATACATTCTTAAAAGATCATTACAACTATAGGTCTGAAATCCTGCCTCGTGCCTGACTATTGTGTAGGTCCTTATCCATCAGGAAAAGGCTGCGCGGGGCCACGTCCCCAGTGCCAAGAGCTTAGCCCTCACACTTGCTGGAGGTAAAAATACCTTCAGTTCAAAGCTTGGAAGAAGAATCCTCTCTGTAAGAGGCTCTTGGCTTTCCTAGTCCCCCCAGCCTAGTAATTAGCTCATTAGCTAGATATTACTATTGTTGTCTAGTTATGGGCTAATAATATTAGCTAATGACTGGCCATGTGGGCTTTGAAAAACAAAGAAAATGCAGACAAGATTCCAGCAGCAGGTGAAGGGCAGGGATGCTAACCTAACGTCACAGAAATGTGCAACGATCTGAAAATCTCCAGCCTAAACTTACAGGTCCTCTCCCCAGCAACTCATGATGGTATACATCAAAACTATATATTCTTTTTTCCCCACACTGTAAAGAGCTAAGAAAGAAGTTTTTAAAGCTAGAAAGAGTTTATCAGTGTTATTTTATTGTCTCATTACTCTGCTAAGCAACCTTGAAAGTCAAAGTTTGGGTGAGTAAGAATTACTGTCATAAACCACCGGTAAATAACAAATACAACAGCTACATATTTTGAATATTTTACTTCTTTATGAGATATTTTGAGGGAGACTTGGTCAAAATGACCTGAACTTTTTGCCATTACAAGTTACATCACACTTCTCGGAATCGGAATAAGTGTTTTTAACCAACTTGACTGCAAAACAGGAAGAACGCATCACGGTTCCACAAAAGTTAAAACAAAATAAAAATTGGTAACAAGCCGTAAGTAATTAATTTGATAGGAAAACACAAGAAATTGTTCAGTATTCAATAAGAAAACATAACTAACTTACAGCCACAAGTGGATATACTGGATGGCAATATTAGAAAGTATTTGTGTAATTTCCCTTCTTGTAACTCCAATGAGAAGAGATAATACCTTTACAATAAAACAAGAGCTTCAGTTTCTTCAGTTGAAGCTAAACAACTGCTGTAGAGGCCCAAAGCGTTTATGACACATTGTCACACAACTGGATTTATGTCGTGGATCTGGATTCAGCTAGATTCAGCTTGTTGGCTTAGTGCTTTCTGATTACAAGTGTAGCATTGCAAAGCCCAGAAAAACTTCCCTTTGCTGGGGATGACGGGATCTTCTCCCGCTGAATACTCCCAAACTCAACCTTTTGTTCTCAGACACGCAACGGTCATGCCACATCCCTGCAACCACGCAGCTTGCAACACCCCAATCGTACAGGCTTTGTTAACGTGGTCTTTTTAAGTAACATGCCGTCACTCCCTAGTCCAAATAAATCCTGTCTTTGGGTACCAAAACTGGTGTCATTACTGACAACCAGCACCAAAACCACACCAGTTTATGTAAAAGTTAGTTTCAAAAGAGATTCAAAGCAGTGCTTCCACAGCACACAGGTCTTACACCAACCTTCTGCGTATGGATGAACAGTGATAATAATTTTGGCAGGAAAAAAAACCAAACCAAACAAAAAAAACACCCCACCACCCACCCTTGTGACTCAAGTTGCAAACAGATGGTCTTTTTGGTAATGCTTTTTGGTAAGGCCATCAGCTCCCTCCTGGTTGCTAACTAGGGCCCTTCTAACCGAAGACACCAGTCCTACAGCTGTCCAAATATCCCCTAATAATATAATTCTTTCAAAATCCTGGAGAGTACCCATATAGTCCCAACCACTCCATCATCTGGTCTTCAGAGTACCCCTTCCAATTTGTCATTGCCTTTTCTTGACATAGGGAAATTCAGGGAACAACCACATTTCAAGTATCCTGAATCACAGCTTGACCCTTCAGATACTTTGTTGACACAGTTTAATAACTGCTTTCACCCTCTTTTTTTTTTATTGCACTGCAGTACCTATTTGCATGTTTTATTTATGCTTCATACCCAAAAATGGTACTTTGAGACAATAAATATAATCCCAACGTGTTTTTTTTCCTGACCAGGTATGGACATGTCTAGCAAATTACTGAGGTGCTTTTTTGGCCAGCTTCTCCATTAATTTTTTAACCAATTCTTCCAAACACTCTCTCCAAACAATTCGGTTTTTGAACTAAATTATCAGTAGTGTTTCATAGAGACATTTTGCTTTTGGACGATCATACCAGAAACTGTGGACTGTTCTGCTTAATTTAAAACACATGTTTTCAGTGAACAGATACATCATGAAAAGTTGTCACTTAGCAAAAAATGGTAAAAAGGGGTCAATTTTAAATTAATTTGAAAAGAAAGAAGGATTAGAAACCAAAAGATGATTCTTCACAAAATCCGCAGAGTTCAGACATATGCTGGTACTGCTCAGGCAGAGAGAACAAGTGCAGACCATCCATACAAAAGCCATAGGCTTTTACAATACCTATAGAATCAGAAATCTTTCTTTACATTTACCTGGTTGAATTTAAATGTATATAAGACAACTGCAGTGATGAAGCTTATCACAATGCATATGTGAAAACACAGTCCTGTTAATACTTAAACAGTAACAACCAATAGAAGTACATTTGCTTTCTGGGTGGTGTACAGAAAAGTAAAGGCTCCTGTGGTGTCTCATAGAGGATTTAGATTATTCACTCAAAGGTATTATAAAATGCCTTTAAACGCACAAAAGCAGGAGCTATCAACACTTTAGAGACAGATAAAAAAAAGACTAAAAATGATTTAGACATCCAGTAACTGATCCTTTTCTCCTTGCTGTAGGAACTTTGTGCATACCTTGAAAAAATCATAAAAGGTTCAATTTTGAAATTCACCACCCAGAATTAGTCACGGTGGAGGAATTTCGCTGTGGAAGCTATCTTGGTCAGCACATACACCCTTCTGCTAGCCTGCCTGACTGCAAATTGACTCAAGACATTCCCCAGTCAGAGGGACAAAGTGCTACAGGTCACTATCTGATTGCGATAAAGAGAATACAAAGAAGAGATTTCTTAGCTCAAGGCAGCAGGAAAGAGGTGGCTGGAGGATTACTGGAAAGCTTCACATTTTCCTTCCCTTTACTTTGTTCTTAAAGTCTTCAAGGGATGATTGCCTCTTCCAAAAGGGACGGATGGTGTTACATCAACTGGTGATGGCAGATATGGTCAAGTTTGGTTCCAGCCATTCTAGTCGCTCAAAGTATTGTAAATACGAAGATCTCCAGCAGAAATGCTTGACATATAGCACTGCCCAGATTCAAGACAAGCTAGCATACAAGAATTATCATGAGTTGCTGTGATATCTGGCTCAACACAGACCAATATGGAATGACTCAGTCCTTTCTGATGATTCCTTCATTACAAGTTTGTCCAGATAGAGTTGTCAAGAAAATATAATTCTCCATTTCGAAATAATTTTGAATAATGTGACCACAGTGATCTCATCCTGCCTCTCTAACAAGAGGACACAGCCTCCAGAAGCTCTGAAGGCCTCATTCCTTAATACCCGTTCACTGAAAACAAGCCTCCATCTAAAAAACATGGTTATTCAAAACACTGACAGAATCTAGAATACACATAAATTTAATAAGCAGAATGACAACGATAAGTGAATGCTACCCGATCATTTAAAATCTGATGTATTTCTGAGCAACAAGAAAGTAGAATCCACAGCTGTATCCCCTGATGTAAGATAGTTATGATTAGAGATGTAAGAAGTTATGATTCAGAATTATAGGTATATACTTCACTTATCCAGCTGGCTTTAGAAACAGGCATCTGTGGTTTCTTCCCAGAGTACACACATACCTAGGAAATTGTATACATTTAATACACATGAGCAAAAATTTAATTTGGGCCACTTAATGGGCACAAGCCTAAATGAGCTCACCCAGATCCCTAACACAGGCTAGCAGTGGCAGCACAGAGCCCCACATGGGCAGATTTACCTCCAAAACCAGAGATCAGGTATCTCCATCCTGCCTTGCAAAACACACATTTTCCTTCATGGTTTTCAAGAGTGCTATCTGCATTTCCCCTTCATGAGATGTAAAGCGTTCAAATAACGCCTCAGTTCGTACCGAAACAGTTACTATTATTTTCCAAGACGGGATTAGTTGAGTTTGGTTTTTTTTTTTTAATTGGCTTTTTTGTTGTTGTTGTTTTTAAAAAAGTCACTGAGAAAGGTGAAAATTGCTGAATTGTAGCCAATTTGTTAACACTCCATAGCGTTATGAAAGGCAGAAGGTGTTGCCAGGTGTACACTCATAAGCAACAGTAATTTACGGTGTAAGCAAACATAGATGGAAAAGTCTACTTAGATAATTAGCGTTCATGCAGGGAGACTTTCTGGGCTTCGCTCTCTGCTAACACAAGTGTTGGAAAAACTGACACTTTCTACAGTAAGTCTAGCTGAGAGGAAAGGAGACTACGGCTTGTCCTCCTCTGCACTGGAAAACATATTTTTTTGTATCAAGCAGGATCTGAGTCAACAGCACTCGAAGCAACATACACCCTGGCTCCATCAAAGCATCACAAAATGCGGCACCCTGAAAATACCGCAATCACCGGGGCAAGGCAGCGGCGTGGTACTGGGGCAGGCAGCTCCCAGGACTCGGTCTTGAGCTTACTGTGTCATCTGGAAAAGTCAGTTAACTTCTGTCTTAACTACCATTACAAATTGCTCTGAGCTCCTCAACAGCAGTTCTAGGCTGGGGCTTACAACCGTGACACAAGGTGACCAAGTCGGAAACTTCTCATCTTTGGAAAGAAGTTGTTGAGGCGTCGGGTACGTGAAGAAGCCACTGCCAGAAAGTCCGCAGCAGAGGTTAAGGTAACTCAGAAATGCGGATCAGGATGGCAAGGGTAGCGCTCGAACAGCAATTTGCCGTCAAAGTCACACACTCCCACTCCCGGCGAGGAGCGGGATAAGATGACCGAATCCTGACTTCTGACCTGACCTAGGCAGATACCGGGAGGTTAAAGGTCTGCGCACTAACCCACAGAGCTAGCTGGCCTCCCTAAAACTCTCTCTTAATCAGTAACCACCAATTTAGAATGAAACATCTAATCTGAAGCTGTTTAAAATTCAAACAAACCCTTGTAAGTAATTGCTGTTACTTTCCCCTCAAATTCTGCTTCCCATTTCAGTTTCACAGCCCATAAACTCTAAAGAAAATAATAACTTCTGAATTCCAACCCTTCCTTTATTAAACTGCCTACAATCACCAGAGTGGATGGTGATGTTTTTAACAATGCAGCTGAAAATGAATAGAACAAAATAGTCTTACTCTGCTTTGCAAAGTCAATCTTTAGTTTTCCAAGTAAGTCTCTATAAATAATCCTTAGCTACACTGCTATGCTACAGGCTTGAATTTGAGAAAAAAAAAAAAAAAAAAAAACACAAACAAAAACCAGAATTAGTGCTCAGTAACCGCCAAAGAAACCACCCACCCTTCCCCAACAATTACTTTTCTTTGCTTCTATGTTTGATCCAAGACCATTAAATGATTTTCTGTTGACTTCAGCAAGTTTGGTTAGGTTGGGGGTTTTTTTTCGGTTTTTTTTTTGTTGTTGTTCTTTTGTGTTTTGTTTTTTTTTTTTTTTTTTTTTTTGTTTGTTTTTTTTTTTTTTGTTCTTTTGTGTTTGTTTTTTTTTTTAACAGCCTTGGTCAAGAACAGAAATTGCAAAATCACATCATGAGAATGTACCTTATATCCGCCAATACGATGTTCTTGTTTAAACTCTTTCC
>NW_009606688.1:14615-27993 GCF_000690535.1 Cariama cristata | reverse complement strand
TTTTTCAGCCACCGCATGGTCGGTGTTGGGTTTCCCATTGCCGGACAACGAAACTTGACGGTGTTTGCTGCTGGCACTGCATGTAGTCTTTTCTCCATTTTGTCCGTATGTGTCCAATAGGGTGCCCCTGTTTCAAAGAGATACATCCAGAAATATCAGTACTCAGAAACCAAGCTCCCTTTCCAGTCCCTTCCGCAGACAAAGCACTGCACGTATTCATTTCAAGCACGGTTTAGAAAGAGTACGTGACTGGAAATCATGTCGCAAGTGTTGACCAGAGTTTTGCAAACGGCTCAGTCTGCAGCTTTGAGTATATAATTTATGACAAAATTCCAATAATTAACCACAGATATCCTTTGTTTTGTGTACGTAAGAAAGACAGAGGGACCAAGTTTTCAGCAGACTCAAACGATCAGATGCTTTTGACCTCAAGTTTAGTTACTGTGAGTGCTCAGCAAACTTTGAATTCTTGGATCTCGGCTGTGAAGCCAGAGAGACCAAGTTAGAAGACTTGTTGGAAGTATCAGCCTTAACCTTTTCCCATCTGTTCGAAGGGGGATAAACACACTTCCCTGCCTGGCAGCACATTAAAACTTAAAGTGTACGACTTAAGGTGAACTGTGCTGTTACTCTTACAGAAACCACTAAAATATATTTACAAATAGAATATATTTCTGAAAACTTAACCCAACAGGAAGAAACCAAACGAGTAAACATGGATCAGCAAAACTCAGCAACAGTGTTTACCATTTTGCACAGATTTCCCACTCTCCTGAGCTTGTCGAAGCCCAAGTGTTCGGTGATGTCCAGCACCGTGGCATGAAATGAGAGTGTCTCTCTCAGCCCGTATTTACTGAAATGATCGCTTTTCCCAGCTCCTGGCAAGGCTCTCCTGGCTCTCGCTCGCTCCTTGCCATGCCCCGGCCCAGCCGGTGCCCACACGAGGAGCATGAAGAGCGCATGGAAAACCCCTCTCTCATCCAGGTTCTCAATTATTTGTCAAGTACCAGTACAGCCAACACAGCAGAACAAAACATACAACTATCCATCTGTTTTTACCCTCCCAGAAGTAAATTGGACAGACAGATCTATACACAAGGTTATCCCATGCTCTGGATCCACGCTCCGCTTTGGCTATACTGCACAGCCTCTCCGTGGCATCGCTTCACTTGTCTCACCATAACAGTTTCTAAAAAGTTAAAGATTCAAGATCTGTTTAATAGTAGGAAACCATAATTTCTTTTACAATGGCGTTTTCCTGAAGCAAATCAGATTAGCGTGGAATTTTTAGGACTAGAAGGGTCCAGAAAAATAGCTCCATTTCAGCCCTGTTTCATTTCCTTCATTAGCAGCCTAACACTCCACTATAAATAAACTCTTCCGTTCCTCAAATATTTATAGCAGTTCTTACAATCAGTGCAAACTCAGAAATCCTGCTACCCCCCTCTCTAAATAAAAATACAGCTGGATAGAAAATACAAGAATAAATCCTTTAACAACGTCTCGCTCAGTATAAAGAAAACATTCTAAAAGCAAGTCTTATAATGATGCTAAGAACGGTAAGTGGGGGCTTGTTGGGGTTTTTTTGCCTGAAGAGGCAATTAGTGTTAAAATTAATGAAGTAGAAAAGCAAAGCAAATTTGTGCATGTAATCAAAATAGAAAATCAGGTAACTATTGAAAATTTAACTACAACACTAAAAAATCGTTGCACAGACTAAAGTGAATTAGGGATACAAGGAAATCACTGTTAACATTATTTGCTAAACCAGGATCACATTAAAGCAACATAAAACTTTAAACAAAGCCAACCAAAGGAATTAACTACTACTTACAAAGACCAAATTACATTACAAGTACACCAAGCAAAGGCAGAATTACATTTTGGTACAGGTATATTAAAAGGATGTTTTCTCTGGATCGCTAAACATCTTCCACAAGGCAATGTAAGGTGCCCACTATTGGGCCCTACCCACAAATCCCACAAAGTCAAAGTAAAACTGTGGCAGGTCAAAGCCAACCAACCATCCAAATCACTCATATTGGTATCTCAGGCAGAGGAGAGTGCCTAGGTTTCACCCCAAACAGGCAATGCCAACCCAGCAACTTTGCAGCCAGCATGGTGACTTCTCATCACGTCCATCACACGCACCTTCTCACACGTACAGAGCACAAAAAGCTTGGACGCAGTCGCTGGCAAGCACAAACTCCAAACCACAGGCTCCACAGCTCGCCCATGGCAATGCACAGGCTGGATGGACCAAGCTCTGGAGCAGATCCCATCAGGGTGCAGCCCAGGACCAGAGCATCGGAGTTGGTCACCATCCAGCCACCAACAGTTCCCCAAACAAGGCTGCTTCATTCAGCTCATCTTCTCGTCTTCTTGCATATAACCCCCCTTTCCATCACCCTCACCTTTTGAAAAACTCTGCTCCTGGAAGAGAAGTGCTCCAATAAGACTCGTATAAAGCAAACACACAGGGAGAAGAAACTTTGCTCTATAGAAAAGGTGGGAGCAGAGAAGAGGCCAGGAGGATGCAGGCAGGAACGGAGAGAAATGGCTCAGTTCTGTGCCATGGAGTGAGGGGGAAAGGCAACTCCCTGCGCTTGGAGAAAGGACTCTGCTTGGAAAGCTTCCCCCCACACAACCTTCACACCAGCATAACCTGCAATGCTCTTGAATTACAGGGGAGCTTGGAGAAAAACACGCAGACATCACATATTGAAAACACTGCCTGAAAACGCTTCAAGTTTTCCACTAGGTAGTAGCAACGTATGTTGGCAGCTCCTCAGTATGTTTAAGAGAAAAGAGAAAAAGGCAGCAACATCCACAAACCATAACACTCACCCCTCATTTTGTGCTTTCATACAATGACTGATCTGATTAACACACAGCATTTCTCTGTATAGATTCAATTATCACAACCTAAAAGCACCTTTTACTGCTTCTATTTGACTTGAGAGGAAAAACATCCAGATTCACTACAACCAGTAATGAACGTAGTTAATGAGTATATACCATCAAGCGCCAAGTCCTCTTACAGACCATGTCCATCACGTCCCATCTTTCCTAACAGGACAGGTGGAAGCAGGTAGCACCGTTGTTAAAAGTTCACAGTAACAACAGGGCAGACTCTGGCACGTAGCGGTAACGAGCAGCAGGGGAACGGGTGGGAATTCCTGATTGCTTTTAGAGCTCTCATTAGGGAAGAAAATATCCTGCTGACCCACACTGCACTCCACTGCAAATACATTACATCTAATCAGGCAAATCTCCTGCATGTGAAACTGAAATTAGGCAGCCCAGGGGACCACTTCAGGACTCCTCAATTTTTTTTTTATTTGGACTTATCTAATATAAAGAAATACAAAAGTAGTCAACTCCACGCCTGCCTAACAAGTGCCTCAAGCAGGGAATAGCACGCCTGAAATGACCACATTGAACCACAACCACCACCCCCCCCCAGGTTTTCAGTACTATTGTATTTGACCTTTAATTAAAAACCACTTCTAGGCAACATCCAATTTTTGCTGCTCCCTTGAGTGGGGTTCCACTCTACAGGATTTGATGAATTTGAACCTTGTTTCATCCTTTCTAAAATTCTTCAAGGCATGAAAAGAACAGCACGTGGATTACATTTAGATACTTTTTGTTCTTGGTGCCAATTTACTATTGCTTGGCCCACAAGAAATTGTTTAAAGTGTGATAAGGAAAAAAAAAGTCAGAAAGCTTCCAGTCGCCTGACTAGAATTCAAGGCAGAACAGCAGCATCTTGAGGGCTACCAGGGGTCTCCAGAGTAAATTACTGTTGGTGGACCTCAATGCAACCATCACGACAGCTGCTGCCTTGCCAGCAAGAAGTCACGATTATAGAAATCCCTTATGTTAGGGCCACCTCTCAAAATCACGATGAGGACAAGTCAACAACTACCAACAAGGTATTCTCCATTGCTGGCAGTAGGAACTGATGATGATCAGCCCTTAGCTTTGTAAAACCAAGTCCCAGGTCAAGGTCCTTGGGGGTGGCTCTCCAAAACTAAGCTAAGGCACCTCTTTAGGGCAACAAAGCAAAAAAACCTGAGTTGCCAACAAAGCCATTTTGTGGAACGAGAGGACTATTTTGCAGTGGAACCAGTCCTGCACCTTCCCCACAAGCACTAATCCCTCCAACAAAAGCTGGAAGTAATAAAAAGCTATTCAGGATGCAGTCTGGAACAAATCTACTACAGTGTTCTTTCAGACAGTTAAAGTATCTGTCAAGCTAAAAGGACATGAAACGCAGAGTGAAGTCTGCGATACATGCCTTTTACTTAAAAATACACACAGGGCAAACGGTCAAATGCACATGTGTACAGGTGAGTGCCCTCTGCTCCCGAGGACGAGTCGCTCCTCGCAGCTACCGAACCACTTACACCCTCCACTGACTTCAAGAGCAGTTGTATTTTCTGGGCAGCCTTGAAAATTACACTAGATTTCCTCAACAGCCTCTCTGCCTGCAGTTGAAAACCTTGGCCTCTGAAAAATATATTTGTAACAGCGGCAAAGCAAATAAAAAAAGCTTAAAAGAATACATACCATCGTAAATAAAACCGCTCTAAAAGGTCTGCTTTATTTTTAAATATGCAGGAATGAGAATGCCAAGGTTCAGCTTCCTGTGGAAGGCACTACAGCCATTTCCTGCCTCATCACATCATAATTAACATGCCAGGACAGCTGGACTTTATCAGAATTGTTTCATCAAAAAAGCAACAACCTTTGAAGACTATGGCCTTTTGTTTCCATCAGTAAAGGCATAACCAGGCCAATTTCCATTGCTTATCCTTAATGATCGCAGCCGTAATTTGTATGTAAATTATCAGTTAAATTGTTTTAGATCTGCAAAGCTCAAACCATGATTCAGGAAACACTTAAAGACTTCTTCTCTTTAAGAGCAGCAACCAGGGACTCTTGTACGGTCCTGGACTTCCCCAGACCCTGCCTAACTTAGGCAGAAGGCGGTGAAGGGCATTTCACCATTACACACCACCACCTGCCACGGGGCACCCTCAGGACCACCCCTCAACGCCTCTTTTGCTTTTCAATCTGTCTTGCAACACAGTGTCTCAAACTAGATGTGGCCTTTTGGACACGATACACAATCTAGAAGAGGAATACTGATGGGAAGCCTTAGAAGACACTAGATACGCAAGCTTCAGTGGCTTGAAAAAGCACCACAGCAAGTCCCACCCGACTTCCATACAGCTCTTGCCAAATCACAACTCTCTTCCGGCAATGTTGTATTTATCCAACCGAGTTACTATGAGGCAACTTTTCATTGAAAACAGACTACGTGCAGAGATGCAGTGCCACGATCATTCTCCCAGTTCCAGCTCTTCCCGCCGAGCGCTCGGACGGCGGGAGGCAGGCCAGGCTGCTCCCTGCACCCCTCGGCAGCTTGCAAGAAGCCCCAGCAGTTTGTGGGCACCTTGTAAAGAGCAATCTCTTGAGGACTTGTTTGTACAACGCTCTGCTCGGGACCAATCCATCTTCTTGCAGTTTCCTCCCGTCTACACTACAAGAGTTTGTGCTCTCCCCACCATCCCAGAAGTTTAAACGTTCATGCTCTAGAGACATCTTTCATTTTGAGCAGGGAAAGTGTGACTGACCCCTGCTGAAGTACACACCCCATCCCTGGCAGACGGAAATTGTCAAAGGCCTTTTCACCAGCTCCTGAATCAAGATTGATTAACACTAGCTTAAAATGATAGCTCATGTTACAAGAACACCACTAGTGTCGGAGAGGAACCACTGGGTAGTTCTCCCTGTTGCGTGAAAGGGCAGGAGTCCTTACCACAACATTACAGGGCACAGTCGGTCTTGCGATCAGGTCCTTTTCTTTTTTTCCTCTTACTATCTGCACTTCCAAAAGCCATTTGTGCTCACGATTAATCACCAACACAGATTAGAAGCACGATTGTCTTCCCTAACACACCAAAAATCTTGCAAGCCCTTTTCTGACCAGCACCAATAATGCTCTAAAGTGACAAGAGACACAGGGATGTTTCCTAAAAGGAATTTCTACCCACGAGTCCCTTTCAGAAGAACATTGCTTGGCTTGGTGGGTTTTGCCCAGACAACTTCTTTTAAAAGCAGTGTCCCTTTTCCAAACTCGCCAATTATCTTTGCCACCGCATTCCTTTGTCAGAGTAGCCTCCAGCTGCTTAATCTCAGCCACTTCAAGCTGCACCTGTGAATCAGACCGGGTTAATCATACTAACAGATGGCAGGGGCCAAACAGGCAGCTAAGAACTTATATCATTTTAAATAGCATCTAATGTTTCACAGCTTCAGACCAGGGGCAGTCATATACAACAGTAACTAACCGGGCGAGCGGAGCTCAGGCTCCTACTTTATCATCTGAACAAGTGTTTCCAGCATACAGTATCGCTGCCAATTACTAATCAGGCTGAGGAGCAAATACACTACACCTGGCTACCGTGTTCAGTAACTAGCTGACATCTCCCATGAAGGATTTCTGTGTTCTGCCTGTTATTGACTTTACAAAGCACGAGCGATAGCAAACTACCAGTCTCCACAGGGATTTTGCAACACTGCATAGGGGCATAAGGAACCAATATGAATTTTACTTTTTTTTTTTCCTTAAA
The DNA here is from genome assembly GCF_000690535.1 of Cariama cristata. Lineage (NCBI taxonomy): Eukaryota > Metazoa > Chordata > Aves > Cariamiformes > Cariamidae > Cariama > Cariama cristata. The sequence continues at coordinate 21,349 of NW_009606688.1, read as the reverse complement.
GACTGCTCTATTTAGAGCCTATTAATAGCTTTCCAAATTCCCTAAAGGGACTGAAGTTTAACATTCAGATAGGTTTAAGACTCTTTTAGCCCATTTTCATCAAGCATAAGTAACATCAAATGCGGTTTTAGTGCTGGATTGCTTTCTTTGCAACAAAGCTTGAGGTCCTCTGCAGACAAAAGAACCTCACTGTCTCCAAATTCATTCTCCCCAGGGAGATTTCTGCCAAGATTAAGGATCGAAAGCTTTGCCTCATTACAACTTGATTTTATTTTTAAAGTTTCCATATCACCTTTCAACAGAGTGAGCTGGATCTTCGTTTCTTCTGTTAAATTTCAGCTCAGGTTCAGGGAAAGTTAGTTCATCTGTGAGAGTCTAAACCAGAAAAGACTGAACTTCAACTCAGGAAGAAAGAAAACTGCAGAAAAGCTAGCAGGAAGGGAGAAAGAAAGTACAGACCAGTAAAGCACGTTTAGAAGAATATTAGTTTATTTTTCTTTTCCAAGTTACGAACTACGTGAAACAGAAAACGGAGGACAAAGATACCACTATTTGACAGCCCATGCAGTTAACAATCAAGAAGCTCTGAAGGTAGGAGTGCAAAAGACGGGACATTATTTTCCATGTGGATCTTGCTAGTGACTTCTGGCAGTTCGCTGTTACTTACTCATCTGGTTGCTGTCATTCACAAAGTCCTCGGACCCATCATTGTCGTCTTCATCATCCCCAGAGGAAAGAGCATCTGTACATTAAAAATAATCAAGTCTTTAAACCAGCCTATTTTTACAGGCAAATAAATCAATATGCTACATCTTAGATTATCTATCAAGGAGAATAGATGTTATGTTCATTGTGCAGAAGCTACAGAAAAAGAAAATCCAGCCACAGAATGTGTGTTGTTCTTATAAAATTCTAACAAAACTAGCCGATAATCCTGAAATGCTACAAAGTTTCCAAAGGGAGCTCACTAACTCCAAAAAAATCTTTTTCCACTTCCAATTTTTCTTTTTCTTAAAAGACATTCAGCTGAACAGAACTGAGTGTCTCCAAAACTATTTACCTCTAAACAATATAGGACACCTCTTTTCCTCTTCTGATGCAGGGAGGAAGAAAAAAAAAAAACAAACACACAACTTGTATTCATTCTGTTGGCTTTATCATCACCACAGTGAATCTGTATAATTTAATCCTGTCATAGTGGCATAAACCAGAGAGCTATTCAGCAGCTGTTAATCACTATAGATCCTGTGAAGTAAAAGGAGTATACACAAACTGACTCCATTTCAGGGTCAGGACAAGGAGGAAAATACCCGAAATAACTACAGAACTCAGCTCAACTCACTGTGCTCGAGTGGACTGTTTCACGTTATATCGTAATGTGTCTTTATATCACATTTTACAGCTTCCACATGCAAAAACCTATGTTTAACTCACTCACCTGTAACATTTACAATGAAGTACAGAGTATCACTGTCTAGGGTCCTAACAGCAGTGCAAGCATAGAGGCCCGAATCTCTGGGTGTAGCATCCTTAATTTGTAAGTATTCCCCAATAATCACTGTCCTATTGTCAGGCCCCAAAGGGACCCCATCCTTAGTCCAACTGATCATGACGGCGTCTTTCAATTGACAGCGCAACTCAAGCGGTTCTCCTGGAAGTGCTGAATATACATCTGGCTGAGAGATTTGGTATTTGGTTGGCGGCTCTGCGAAGGCGGAAGGAAAGGAGGAAAAAGAAGAAAGAGGAGGGAAAGGAGAGAATTTCCAACAAAAGTCAGTGAAGGCCCTTTTAATCCACAGAAATCAAGTTATGTTAAATAACAAAAAGTTTCATCCAGATTAGCCCAGCGATCTGTCTCGTAAAACTGAACCACATGCAGGTATGGGATAGGCTTTATTTTCAAGAAGTTCACAACAAAAAAAAGCTCGTTCCCTTTCGATCGGAGTCTCGGCACGTGCCTTGTCCCGAGCACCTCGCAAAGGTGTAACCCTTCTCCCTGGTCACAGCCAGCCGACGCTGGGGAGATGAGTGCTGCTCAACCTGCAGGCTTCAAAGAATTTGAAGGAGGCAGGAGGAATTCAAAAAGCAAACTCAGTTTTATATCTTACCATTTGGGTCTATGATTCAATCGAATATTTATATTTCCCCATCTTTTTTTTTTTTTTTTTAAAAAACTTGAGAAGAGCTGTGTTGGAAGAAAAGGATGGCCAAAAAGCCCCTCCCTAGCTTAAGCTAATAAACATGAGTTCCCATACACAGCATATATGATGCCCTTTATTTTAGTCCCTGCACCCTTCACAATGTCTCTACATCTGCCTTCTACACTGCTAACTCTGCTTCCAGTGGCAGTAATTTTTTCCTTTAATTATTTTTTTGCTTCACTGCTTATTTCACAGCCTCTCCTCAGCAGAATACAGCAGAAACCTGGGAACACAAGCAAAGCTTTCGAAGTCACAACGTACACAGAAGTTCAAAACAAAACAGCTCGTCCATCAGTTCCCTTTTATAACCAAATAACAAGAAGAATGTCAAACCACAGTCTTTTTCCAAAAAACATCCTTGGAAAACTACATCTGCCCATAGTTATTAGAGCTTCATCACCCCCTTCCAAGGCCGGTTCTCAGCAGGGGGAAGGGAACCGCAGCCCCGGGCACTCAGGACCATCTCCACGGAGGCAGCGGGATGGCTCGGCACAATTATCATGCACTCGAGCTGTGCCAGATACTGGGACTGCTTTTGTAACTGGTCTCTCCTTACAACCACAGTATCCCTGTCCCACGAGCCTCTTGGCCTCGCCAAGGCCGGCATGAACAGAAAATAAAAGAAAGAAGCACGAAGGCATCTTCTGTTTGCTCAGGAGGAGGGTCAACTCACACAGACAGCTGCTCCCCAGCACGCGCCCCGGCACACATCCTTCCCCGTGCAGGCACCAGCTGTGCACCACTGTGTGCATATATAAATAAAACACACACCTTTCTGTCTGTCTGGGAGTCGGAGGGAACATTAAAATAGGTGACTCCTTGGCACCCACCCTTGCTTCTGAGAACACCAAAACCCTGAAACCCGTGTTCCTCGTTCTTGGGGCACTGCACTGTCATTTCTGGCATCACACTTTCAACGGAGAAGTCCGAAACAAGCATCACATCGGAGCTAGCCTGTGGATGGCAGTTTGGAAATGCTGAAGCTCTGTCAGTAGTTTACGTTTAGGTAGTCCTGGGAGGACCAGAGAGTTGCACTCGAAGATCCCTACGGGCCCCTTCCAACTCAGGATAGTCTATGATTCCGAGTACCAGAAGTGGCCACCACAGTGGGACACTCAATGCATTTAAATATAGAATCACTGAATCATTATGGTTGGAAGAGACCTCAAAGATCATCAAGTCCAACCGTATACCTGATGCCACCATGTCCACTAAACCATGTCTTAAAGTACCACATCTAAAATATTGGGTTATACTGATGCACTTCAAAATAGCGTGCCAAATTTCTCCTCCCGCTCATCCTGGAATCGTGTAATTTCTGGGAGTTCAGTGGGAGTTTGCCTGAAGCCAAGGGAGAACAGATCGAGGGATGTGCCCCTGCAGAGCAAGCAAAGCTTCTGCTGGCTTTCTCCCCCTGAGGGCAAACGTGTTTTTTTCAAACAACAGATTTGAGGCATGCATCACACCAAGATGGTGGCCAGGAGAAGTACATAAAACCATTTAAACAAGACCAATTATGGAGATTGTAAAGATTCCTGGATTTAGATTTTATAACAAGATCTCTAAACTTTCTAGCGTGCAAAGTTCCGTCTCAAAGTCTAGGACAAGCTACAATACAGCTTTATACTCCTTATAAACTAATTCAGTCTTCTGATACAAACACGAATTCACCGATCTACAAAGCAGGTGTTTCACTGAGAACTACACTCTGCTGTTAGAAATCTAATTTCCAGAAGGAGCACGGGCTCCTTCCTACGTATATTTTGTAACAGTAATAAGTATATTTGAGCCTGCTTGAGATTTTTTTTTTAATTCAGATTCCTCTGTCAAATTTAAAAAAAAAAAAAAAAAGTAGCTGAAGCCAGCTAGCTAACTTACTTTGAAGTTTTTAAGACTTTTCTGTAACGCTCTACCTGCAAAGAAAATTACTTTTACAGAGTTTACACTGTGCCAACAATGTACTGGAGTCTAAAAATGTCTGTTTAAACTTTTTAAAAGCCACCACGGGTGAAGATAACTCAACCCTCCTTTAAGTGCATTAGAGGCTTTTGCTGAAGAGTGCCAGGAAACGTGCAGGAGGGTCACACAGGTTGAAGCATCCTCCTGGGCAGATCGGTTGTTCACATAAAATTACAAGGAAAATAAATTTTCAACCCTCATCCTTGATTTCACCTCTTTTTAAACTACTATCCCCAAATTTACGTGGACTCTTTCAACATAAGTCCAAATCCAAACTCAAGAGCAGTAATTTATTTCAAAACAACAACAAAAAATTCCTTTTGCAAGGAAAATTACTAGTATTCTGAAGAAAAACCGAGTTTCAGTAGGTATTAGGGTTTGGTAAATGTTATCCTCCTCCATTTCTCTCTCTCTAGAGTATCAGAGAAGATACTCCACAGAGAGTTGTCATGAAATAATGAAGTCATGTTTGGAAACAGTGAGTTATTTCAGGTAAGCCTTTGTGTTGCCAAACTAGAATGTAGCAGCACTTAAGACTGTCACTTTTTATAATGTTTGCCTATAAACTTTTTCCAGTGTGGGTTTGAAATGGTGCCCAAAAGCAAACAGAGAACAGGTGGGATTCTGAGTCCGCCCAACAGCTTCACTGTGAAAATCAACCAGTTTAAACTGTTAAAAAATTCCCAGCAGCACATAAACAACCTATGCCGCAAAGTTAACTCTCTCTCCAGGACACTGCATAAGGATTTTTACACTGCTCGAGAAATTTAGCGATAAATTTTGAACCCATGTGCACGCTGTACCATCAAATCAATGGTTCCCCTGAAGCTGACATCAGGATTATTTCCCTTCTTCCACGTCTTTTGAGCGTACCAGAGAAATAACGCTGCAAGTTTCCTCTGCCCTCACTTGTACCCACCCTCTGGTGTTTTCAGCAGCATCCTCCTGCATTTTCCTAGTGAAAATAGCTAGATGGGAGAAGGAGGACATAGCCCTGCAGAGCCTGCAGCATCAAGCAAGGCTTCATGATCCAGCATCACCTTCGTGCTCCTCCAGCCCTCTCTGAAGCTCTGCCTTGAAACTGTATCCTTCAGCCATCACATAAGCCTGTAAATCAGCCCTTCGCTGGTAAATCTTTACCTAAGCTGGTAAATCAGCCCTGCACGGCTGCGGGAAGGCAGCACGGGATTCCTTTCTAAGCAAGTTCTCCCGCAAATCCTGTAATTGTGGCATTAGTTCCTACTGCAAAGGTGCATTACCTGATGTGAATAACACCTGCCTGTCACCCCTTAAAAAAACAAATAAGCAACAAAGGCACGTGCAAAATTTCTGGTGGTGTTCTTAAACACAGGGGGACAAGGGAGGGCACGTTGCTTCTGCTATTGTCAGCTCGCGGTTACATCCTTATTTGTAATAGTGGTGCACACAATGTATTTAAACTTCATAGGTGGAGTTATTGAACAATACCGCCATGCAAAACCAAGCTGCTGTTAAATAAACAGACGTGAATTCTTTCTTGGCCTACTCAAGAGTCTTGCGGCACGGTTTATGCCATCCAGCCATCAAATGGAGTAAATACTGGTTGTGTAAAAGCCCTGACGACAATAGAGGACTGGGGACATTCTGCATGCTCTATTTCAGATTATTATGAGATCTGCAGTTATATTCCAAATCATGCTTTTGTTCAAGATTCGGTCACCGAAATGAGAGGTTTATACTTCCTTAGGTTTTAAATTATTATTATTTGTCTCCATTTGTTAAAATGTTAACAAAGAGCTGCTTATCTTAAGGCTCAAGGCATTTAGTTACTTAGTTACAGAGCCAAATAATTAAACAATCAGCTAATAGCTAACCCCAGCAAAGATTCTCACACAACTCTCCATAACACAAAAGCCTCAGACCCCATCAAGCCACTTTCACTTCAAAAGGCTTTAGTAAATAACTAAACACTCACCATAGCGTGCCCAGAAGGGTCAACAGACCTGACCTGTCAAGAATCCAAGAGGTTCATTGCAAAACTGAATGTCCCCACAGGGAACACCAGGCTGCCAACCCCTACCACTCCTCCTGCTTCTCCTACCCCTTCTCCGGTTTTTCCTGTCATTGGGGACGATCCAGCAAGACCACACTGGATGAACAACGCGGAATGGGGATGTCGAACTATGCCTAAAGTAGAACAGCCACATGCCCCACGACTTTGTTGAGCCAAACCCAAGCCTTCAGTTTCTCTCCAGGAGGGAGTGTCTGAGGGATCAAGAAGCCCAGGTATCATCACTCAGGTTTGCAACCTTTCCTCCCACCTCCTGGGTACAAGCTGATGGGCTTCTGCCTCGATTTAAGTTGGCAGGCTAACATTAAGAGTAGCTCCATGTGCCCTTCTGATGACGGATGATCAACTCAGCCTACAAAAGAAACGGCGACCAGTTTAAATATGCAAAGAGTCATTCCTGGCCACGGTGACTATCTCCCATTAGCTACCAGCAATCCAAAGCCACAAAGGCTAAGTACGTCTCATATAAAGGGGGACAAGACAGTGTTTGCAATTCATCCGTCTGCTTCTCCAAAGTCACTGGA
>NW_009606688.1:0-14586 GCF_000690535.1 Cariama cristata | reverse complement strand
TGTACCGCGCTTCCATCTGCTAGCTGCCAGCTATGCCCAGCTCTGCCTCCGCCAGGCATAATCAGGAAGTCTCTGTTCTGATAAAATACTTTCCCTTCCAAATTACTACAGTTCCTTCTATACTTTTAAAGCACCAAAAACCAAAAAAAATTTAAAAAAATCCCTTGTCATTGAAAACACTTCTAAGAGCAGGAATCATTTCCCCCTCTCTTGAATGCATAAAACCATTAATTGTTCAAATCTGATTAAAAATACCTAGGCCTTATGGAAAAACTTAATCAAAGACAAAGCATCAAAGAGATATTTATGTTTGTAACTATCATGGATATATGGCAGATTCTAAGTCTTCACTTGTTCCTTTAAAACAAGCTCCCAGGCTGCTCTATTTGAAAGCGGAAACTTCCACAAAATGTTAAGTACAAGACTATCCAAAATAAATTCAGATCTTTTTTTCTGGCATCTTCTTTAACCCTGTTATCCTTATTCTATAAGGACCTAGTCATCCGATGGGTACAAGAGATGAAACCAGATCAAAAAAAAAAGAAAAAAAATTATCTCAGGAACAGGAAGAATCCTTTTGCCCTGGAAGCGAACATTTGCAAAATGAAGAAAGCGTTGCCGCATAACGCATGCTTGGTACTCTAGCAAGTGTAGAGCTTCCAGCCACGCTGACCTGCTAGGGCACGGACCTCCAGCATCATGTCAACTCCTATTGAGTGTTACATATACTAAGATCATAAAAAAAGTGAATCTCCTCCAATTGAAATACTTGCCAATGTCATCACGGGTAAGGGAAAATATTACACTGCACTAACTTGTTTTCCTAAGCTTTGAAGACTTAGAAATATAAATAATTCTGGTGAGCAGCAAAGAGTTTCACCACTTGCAGGACCCCCTGGTCAGGAAAAAAAGCTCTGCGCATGCACCTAAAAGTTATCCCCACGTGATTACATCTAGCTGCCTTGTGTAATGCTCTTTGGCAGATGAGCAATTATAGAACCGTAACCACCCCCAAGCAGCATTTAGCCCTGGCTGCACACACAAGGGCCTCATCACACCCGGCAGAAGAGAGCAGTGGGGGCAAACCTCATGAGGTCCCCCGTTACGTTGGTGTGTTGGCTGACATGGGGTGATGTGCATGAACTATTTCAGCATGGCTTTGATGGCTACAAAGCAGTTGGGTTGATGTGTCTCACCCTGTGGTTAGAGGAAGGTTCTTTCTCAAAAGAAAAAGAAATAGTACTTGTCTAGGCTTCATGCAGAGATTAAAAATTCCTACAGCTTGTAGCCTGCTTGCTCCTACCTGTCTTTATAGTCGTGATCATTGAGTTATGGCTGCACAACCACGCAACATGCGTCAAGAATGCCAAGTACCACATGCTCATGGGCTTGGCTGTGTGCTTTATGCTTTTGGAAGCCAAGCCAGTGAAGACTCAGAGCATGCCAAGTTCAAAGTAAACAGCAGAGAGACCAGCGAGGCCACCTCCTGCTGCTGGGAACTGCCCTGCAATTTCTTCCTGTTTGTCCCCATTCTTCACCGTCTGCTCCTTACAGGATGAAGGCTTCTTTATACAACAGTCACCATAGGATTTATCTCCAGATACAGACAGAGCAAAGCATCAGTATGTCTTCTGCACAAAGACTTGGTAACCAGCAAGGGAGAAAATGCTCCCAACTTTGAGCAGCCACACCAAAACCCCTAAGATTATTGTGCTGCCTTCTATCATTTCATCAGTACGAGGAGAAACGACAGGCCATCTTCAGGATTTGACCCTTTGGTTCCAGGCATCAAATCTTGACCGTTTCCATTCAAGCCATAAGCTCCATTAGCTGCCTAAAGTAACAGAGTGATCGCCTCTGTGCTAAGGGTACTGGGGAGTACAATATAAACCTAACACACATGTAACGCAATCTCAAAAATAATTAACTACTCTTCAAACTCATTACAGAAGAGTCTTCTCATGTAACCTATTATACAATACAAGGGGGAAATGTATCACCTTTTGCCAGAACCTCAAATGAAAAGCTGGGGGAAAAAAAAAAAAAAATTAACCTTTTCTCTCTAAAAAGCAGAATCCAAGACCAGGATCATTTTCTCATTGTTTCTACTTTCTGCATCAGCAGAACATCAAATCTTCCTGACTGTATTCTGCACGTAACCAAGTGGCAGAGCAATTTAACCAACTCCCATTGTCCAACTTAGCATTAAAGTCTGCTTGGGAAAGGCTCCATATAAGACACAAGCCTTGGGAAAAGGTATGAGCACGTACATCTAGTTGCAAAGGGTTTTTCTAGGTTTTAATATTCTCTTGCATCTATTCCAATCTGTAGCTTTTTTCAGGTTCTTTATTTGCATTTCAAGAGCAACATAAAGAACATAATATAAATCCAAACATAAAAACACCACCTTTCTCTTCCAGGTTTGCTGACGGCCACGCTCGGGACTATAACTACTCAATATGCAAAAGAATTAAATTACAACTGTGAGGTTAAAAATTGCACAATTTCATGTTCGAGTGTTAGTTCTGGATGCAGAGAACATCTATTCAGATTCCCTATAAGCAAGTCAGCAGTTGTTTCTTTTGTACGCGGTCCCATTTTTACTTGACTATACAAATCCTCTTAATTTTAGCAGCTCGCCTGGAAGTCTCATCTTGCCTGTTCCCCTGAAATTCATCTTCCTCCACTTCCTAAAGCAGGATTTCAAAAAAGCACTTTTGAAAGTCCTATCCACGACGCATATAAGCCACAGGATAGTCTCCAAACACTTCAAAGCTTCAAGGCATACCAGGCTTCCTTTTAACCGAGAACAACATTTACTCAAAAAGGCATCAGAGCTAATTTAATTCCAGCTCCACACAGAGAACAGTCGCCAGTGGTACCTGGCGACAAGGAAGGAGCAGCAGAACAAGCCCTGAAGTGAAAAGCCAGGCTGGCTATCTGCACTTCCAGGTGGCCCACAACCATTTACACGACAAGGGTTATTTTTAACTTGCAGACACCTCCATCACTCCTTACTGTAGCAGTGGCTCCTGGGCACTTTGCCACACTAATGGAAGATGGTTCAAATGCTTCTGAATTGTTAGGAGAAGGGCTATTAGTGAGTAGGGGCGTGCTGCAGATTTATTACAGAGCCTCCATGTTAATCCTGCACGTCTGAAATACCTGTGCTATCCTGGCGAGTAAACAATATCAGATAAATCTGGGTCCTTCAACACTAGTATCTAAACAGGATTATTTTTCATGATTAAACTATGTTTAATAGAACCAATCTCAAGAACTGCTCAAAACTTAAAGTGGGGGTTTAAAACTATTTTTAAGAACCGTTGGGTGGCATTTCGGAATTATAAATCATATTACTTTCCTTGAAACAAATTAAACACTGCAACACAGAGACACTGAGCAGGGCACTTCACAGACTGGCAAAGCAAGTCACAGCAGCGCGCTCTCCCGTGCTGCCCAGCCAGCCGCTCACCTGTACCCCAGCACACCCATACAGGCCATCCTAAAGAAAGAGTATAACGAACCTTACGTAGTTTTTCTACACCACAGCCATTTATTATGTGCAAAACTAAGTTCCAGCACGGTGCTCTGATCAAGTCCTGTTCCATCCAACCACCATTTAACCTCCTGCAGACTTGCCCTGGTCAGCGTGGACTGCCCAGGCATGTCCAGCCACAGCACCCAACTCCAAACCCCACTCAGAAACAGCCACAAACCTGAGGTGATAACTACCACGTCACAAAACTCCTTTCAAAATAGAAACTCATGAAAAGCTAGGAGGGGGAAAAAAAAAAAGTTAAAATACAGTCAAATTATTATTTTCTCCTCCCCAACCAGTTTCTCATCCTCCTTTTTCTCCCTTCCAGTCCCTCAGCGCGCTGCCCTTCCCAGTCACAAATGCAAGCCATTGCCTTGGTAGAAAGGAATTGTCCCCTCCTCTCGGTTCTTGTGGCTTTGCTACCGTAAGGCGCTTCGCGAGGCTGCTCGACATCGGTTAACGTCCCAAACTGAGGAGCCAGTTCTTTTGCGGGGGAGGAAAAGCAATAATTACACACAACTTGCAACGGCATGTGAGGAGGGGAATGAAAGTAGGTCAGATCTCACAACTCCTCAGCTTCGCTGAGGTTCACCAAGTGCTTTCACTTTACATTTATTTTAAAAATACAATTAAAATAATAATAGCGTGGCAAGCGAATGAAGTGGCACGGTAGAATTCAGCTAGCACTTGGTTTGCCTTTCTGTCCCTCTCCTCGATATGGATAATGTCACTTGTACGGCGACAAGCAGCAAAGAGACCTGAACCAGGAGAAAGTGAAGCCCATGAGACACATCTCTACACCAGATGCTGACTACTCTGATACTCAGATGTGGGTCCAGGAAAACCAAATCCTTAAAAAAAAGAGTACTTTTTTATAAAAAAACAAACAAAAAACCACAACAAAACAAACAAACAAAAAAAAAACCAAAACCACAGCAGTGATAACTAAGAGATGGGAAAGGATAACCTGGAGATGTACATAATTAGTATATGAACTATAAGCTGTTTTTCAAAGTTTTAAAAAGCAGCACATAAATATTTACCCCTCTTACAGAATATTTCATTTTGCAACTGTCCTTGTTGCAATCCCCAAGCAGTAAATGCTGATGCTCTCCACTCCGGTCGAAACCCAAAGGGCCAAACTTCCAGAACAGCTCGGCGCTCCCAGCACACGTTTCATAATTATAACAGGAGCTGTTGGCCGCTGCACCCTTGCAAATCTGGTCTTTATTTAAGATTTGCCTGTATTCAAAGTTGCTCCAACTTCTCTTTCAATCAGTTTAAAAGTCAGTTTAGTTCCCGGTACTACAAGACGGCATCTCTTATTTGGGGGCACGCTGTGCCAAATCCCCACCAAAAAAAAAAAACCAAACACCCTACAGACACACAGCGCAATGTGCTGAACCCAAATTCTGAATTTCAAATCGGTTCCCAAATTGCTGTAAGGATAATTTTACCCCGGCAGGCTCCATGCCAAATCAAGCACCGTCCAGTTTCCCACAGCCACCACAAACACAAATCAGCGCGTCCTGACCGACCGCAGAAGATGCCCCCACCTGACGAGCGGCGATGGAGGGGCACAGCGTGTCCAGCCGTGACCGGGGAACCAAACCCTCAGTCACACTGCTGGGAAACTCCAGACTCCATCGTTTCAGACATATTTTGGGTTCCTAATGCCTTTTCAGCATGAATTTTGCACTTAACTACACTGGACTAAGTTTTCTCATCTAGTTAAACCAGGTGCACTATTGCAAATAGACAAGACATAACTTGCTTAAGTAGGTGATGGTTCTTTTAAAAACATGGATTAATATTGCTAAGGAGTGTTGCTTCGAAGAAAGTCTCCGCTTTCACCATAAAGCTTCAACTTTGAGGACTCACAAACTGTTTAACACTTAAAAATCTGACACCTCCAATAAGGAATTTTTCCCTATTAATGAGAGAAAAAGGGATAGTTAAGTATTCTTCTTGCATTCCCATCTGTTCCTAAACTAAATATTCATTCTAAGAAAATACCGTTCTTTGAATGTATTTGTTTAAAGCCAAGCGATCATTTCTACTGAAGCTGGGAAACTGGATATAGAAATATGCTCATTAAGAGCTACGCTATGGTTATTATTAAAACACCACAATAGTCCATCGTCTCATGCGTACACAACCTTGCATAACTGGAGATGTCAGCATTTTCATTGTAAATTCTGCTTTCAAAGGTTTGTACTTGCCTGTAAAACAGTTACTATAGCCTGAAATCTGTTGCAAGTTCTCTGCCAAGGAAGAGCTATTTTAAAATTAGAAAACTATGCATCCATTGGAACCAGTCACCGGTTTGGGGTTTTATCTATACAAGTGGTTTTAAAAAGAAATAAAGAAATTTTAAAAAAATCCACAACTCAGCATCTTTGAAAGTCTCCCGGCCCCAAAAATAGAGAGGGGGGGGAAAAAAAAAAAAAAAAAAAAAATCACTAAAAGAAATGAATTCCTAAAAGTTAATATATTTTTCACCCTTCAAAAAGCTGCAACTGTATGGCAGATAAGCCTGAAACGTGCAATTATTTGTGCTACTTTGCAAAATAGTTGCCAGGCTGACACATTACCAACTCCCAGTGTCTCATCAACACCGACTGTAAATAACAACCCTACCCATGCCCAATTAGTTTGCAGCTCAAGACCATGCCCCTGCTAAAGGGCTGTGGATTTTAAACGCAGAATGGACACATTAAGACTGATTTAATCTGGCTGCTTGTACCATTCCCCAGAATCTCAGCTAGCGATTCCTGTACTGGGCCAAATAACTTACTGAACCGGATCCCCGAAAGGGCACCGAAGCTGTGGGGATGTCGCATTCCTCCATAATGGGTTGCGATAATTGCCCTTCCTTAAAAAAAAATAAAAAAAAAAATAAAAAAAACACAACAATCCTCCAATTTAAATAATCGGTTTGAATTGTTTATCAGAGTTTGCAGATATTAAAGCCGCTGTTCTTGTAAAAAAAAAAAAAAAATTGCTAACAAGAGAACCCTAGGTGAACTTTTTGCTTTATTTTTCCTACAAAATTGGAAACAGTATCCTGGTGCTTCTCCACCACCTCTGCCCCTGGAAGATGACCACGGTGTGAGGTCCCACCAGCTCTGCAACAGGGTGGTACCGGCATGGAGAGGACCCATGGGGTGACCCCAGGATGGGGATCCCACTGCTTCCCTCGGGACAGGGGACATCTCACCGCCCCAGCATCCCTCCTCCACTTGCTGCATCCCTGCCCACACCTCACAAGACCCCAAATCCTGATCCAGGCAGGTCGTGGCAGCAAACGAAGGATTTCCAAGGGGACCGTGCTAATCACTGTGACCACAGGTGATCTCAACCTTGAAGGACTGCAAACATTTTTAGAAAAATTAAGGTACATTGCTCACATTATGGAACATTCTTACAAAAAGAAAGGTATCGCTCCAGGTACTGCACTGAATGTGTTTATATTTTTATGTTGTTTAGTGCCAGCAAACAGCTGTGACCAAGTTAAAACCCAAATGACCACACACTACTCACTTCAGAGCCCACCACAAGCACACATCACCCATTAAAGAAGGTCTCTCTCCTCCACGGTCGCTCCTAGGAACCTCCCAAATGCACATTTAAGGCCATTCTGAACTACTGTGTTTTTCACAGGACACAGAATTAGGCTGTCCCTTGTGCAAAGCTTAAATTAGTCCTTTGAAATTTGACCTAAATTAAAAGAACCGAAACACATTACTGCACCAGGCGAGGGCTCCAAGTGGGTGCTCCAAGGACAGCATCAAGGCATTGCATGTGGGGAAGAGACTAAATTAGCTACCCAGCAGAACGATAACACACAGCTTGGGCAAGGGAAGGTCAAGGGAGAGCTTGCTATTTATCAAATATATGTCTAAACTAATTATTCAGTTCACAAAGTAACCCTTCAACCTATGTGTGCGGTCAGAGCGCTTTTGAAATGTTGGCCTTCATAGCCTGGGTACACAGAAAGAGAATGGCTCCTTTGTACACACTGGGGTAGACTTATTTCTAAATATTTAAAACCAGAAAGTCTTTATACTCCCTAGGATAAAAAAAACAATATGTAAACACTTGATGCAAGATATAATTCAATAGTTGACAATCCCCAAACTAACTCCTACAGGTCCTGTTTCTGCTCACGCTGCTTAACAGCCTCAGGTTTTGCCATCACTGCCTAAGGAAGAAAGTACCACAACCGGTAACAACCATATTCAGCACCGAGCCCTCAGCGAGCACCCACAATATCAATATTGACATTATAATTTACAATGGCTCAAGATACCGTTTTCAGGGTAAATGCTTTCATATGTACCAGACTAATACCTAACCGTCACAGATGAGATTCAGAGCTCAACGAGTCCAGCGTTTTATAAAAGCATCCGAGAGAAGCGTGCTACCAAAGAGATCAGATTGACTGTGGATAACCAAAAGCAAAGTACCTTGACGTATGATGATGTCTTCCACGTATCCTGCACGTATCCATGCAGTTATTACCCCATTAGATAAATACTGCTTGTACTAAAGTACATACTTAACCAGATACTCTGAAGAAAACGGCTGCAAACGTCCCTAAAGTTAGACAACTATATTCTCTATTACAATCAAAGGAACAAAAAAGCCACAATCTCAATTCCTGTTAACGTTGCGTACAGCTTTTTGAATATTTTAAGTCACTAAGACAATATATAATAACAATAAAAGTACCTAACATTAAAAAAAGACAAAATTTAGGGCATGTCCATGAAGGAAGACTAAGGAACAGATCAACACGTGTCACCAAAGGTCATGGCCCTGTCGACCTTCTCAGCTGGTATGAAATGTCATAGCTCTCACGACTGCACAGTCAGCAGCCCTACCGAAAATTTACATTATTAGGGCACCTGACCCCCCAAATTAGCTGTGGCTAAAATGTTTGGCATTTACTAAATTAAAAAAGAAGTCTCCTTTGTCTTTGACGAGATGTTTTTAAGGGTTTTGTGTTTTGTTTTCAGCCTGGAGAGCTCGTGAGCAGCGGCGATGGAACCGAGAGACGGTGGTTGTGTAAAAACCCGGTTGTTTTGGGGGGTTTTTTTGGTTTTTTTTTTTTGTTTTGTTTTTTTTTTTTAAGGGCTTTAACAAAGTACATAACAGAGGTTTTATTTCCCAAATCCCAGATATAAATCCCACACAATTCCCTGTATTCTGCACCATAAAAGCTCTTATTATACCATTAACTTAGAAGCGGTTTTGGAGCTTGGTGGTTTTTTTTTTTCTTGCTTCTGGTAATGATTCGGGTTCTCACGTCTAAAATTGTTTCACGTCAGTAACATTCCTGCCCAGGGAAGAAGTCTTAAATCCTTTTTTAACAATTTACTCTTTGATAAAACCCAGATTCCACTCCCTGGATATTCACTGTGGAAGAAACATTTTTAAACTGTGCTTTTTAAAATAATAAAAGCTGTTCTTTCCCTGAAAAGCTGAAAAATTATCAGGCATCATTCAAAGAATATTACTCTTCTCTCTGCAAAATACTCCACCAATCACGCATGCAACCACATTCTTTCCGATTTAACCCTAAAACTAGGGGACCTCACTACAAACAGCTAATCGGAAACCAGAATTATTCACGATTTTGTCGTTCCTCTGAAAAGCCAAAAAGGTACCAGATGTGCCTTAACAAATCATACAGTAAGTGGCGATGAGAGTTGGGCTTTTCTTTTTTTAATTCTTAAGTTACCTTCGAACAGAAAAAAAAAAAAACACCATCTTCGCTATCAACAATCTCTATGGCTGACAGATGACAATATTGCCATACTTCATTAATTTTTTTCAGGAATGCTTGCTAGGAAGGAGGGCTCATCATCTCTAAATAGTTCATCCCCTGCCATCGATAAAAATGTACTTGGAATGGATTCTAAAAATGTGTTAGCTGGTGCTGTCTATTTTTAGAGGCAGTGGATAGAAACAAATAAGTTTTGCATGAAAACGTATTAAATAAAAACAAAGCTTTATCCGTGGACATGAGTAGCAGAACATATAAAGGCCAAATTCTCTCCAGCAAGCTTGCTGGATCAGAAATGCTTTATGGACTATTATATTGGTTTGACAGTTGAGCTATTAAAAATGTAATCACTCCTCCGAAGGACAGATAAAACGTTACTAAGGAAGCCTCGCTTTCCCCCTCGGGTGCTCGGAGAGCAGGAAAGATCCTACACAATACAGTAAAATCATTCTTCAATACAATCAGCCCACAACAATAAAAGAGCAGCCCCTTCTTGGCTCTTTAGAGAAGAGAGCCACTTTGCAAAGCTTGAGGAACGGCTACATTAGAAGAACATACCAACAGGTGCAGGCTCAAAATAGGAGATTTTATCAAAACACCTCTTCCAATATAAAGGTCTCAATTAGCCTTTGCTCCCACAGTAACAAACTGCAGTCGGATCTCAACATTTACACTTCCAGAACCTGCAATCCAGACACTGTACTGGTTCTTCTTGGATAGGAACAGCAATAGGGAAATCTGTTCTAAGTACAAACGCCAATAAAACTGCAACACCATTTTTGCAGAGTACCTGGCAAAATTAAACATTCAGGCCACACGACTGAAAACTACCGCGATGTATTTTTCTCTGAACTTCTCAGGTTAGGACAATCACAGAGACACGCAGCTATACAGCCATTTCATCCCTTGAGATAGCAACGTATAACACGTACGTAAGGGCAACAGACTGGTTTCCTTAAAGACTCATTCCTGAAAACTTTCAGCCGTACACTTTGATTACACAACGTGATGACAGTCCCAAGTGAAATCACTGACACCACTTGCTTGCATCAGATCAAATAAACGCATGCTTGCACGAACACAGCCCACGCGTGAGCAGGAAAAGTCAAAAAACGTAACTCTTGAGGGCTAATCTGTTACTTGTCTTAGATTTACCAACGCACACAAAGATGTTGACTTCTATTTCAGAAGCTTAGGCATTTAAAATTAACTTATTTTGTGGAATGACGGATTCTAGAGTGATTTACCTTCAGGTTCCAGCGTGGTGTCTTCGACAACTAAATTAAACGAAGGTCGAGCCAGGGAAAGTCCAGCCATGGTGACCACCACCAGGCAGATAAGGCAACCCGAATCCCAGCTGACCATCTTTTTAGAGTAAATTCCTGGTCCATTTCCATATCTCCATGTGGACTTTAATCCCATCTGAACACCTCTAGAGAAGCATGGAGAGAAAGCAATGCCTTCGGCCAGGATAATACCTCCTCCCTTGGAATGACGGCTGCTGCTGTGGGGAGGAGAGAGATTTAACACTGTCAGCAAAAACTTCTTAAAACACAAACCAAAAAAAACTTCAGAAAGCCCCAAACAGAGCTGAGAGGGAGAGGAGGAGGAGGAGGAGGATGGGAAAAATAGTTTTGCAGCTTCGAGAATATGTGAAAAGTGAGTGACTTTTCATTTTCTGTTAGCAGTTTCCATCATCACCTGAGGCGTAACCGAGTCCTCCTTGTTTTCACAAAATCACTTCTCAGCACATATTTAGGGAGCTATTTTACCGACAGAAAAATATACAGTTTTTAAAAAACGAGAGGCACACACATGTGCAGGCACATAACCTGTAATGCTACAAAATTACCACAATTACACAAATTATATTCCTGTTATTGTTCGAAGGTTTATGTAAGTTTGCCTTGTTTTTCGTTCCTTCACCTAGGCAGCTCTGCAGCCAGCTGAATTTGCAAGAATTCAGCAATTTTCCACAAGACAAACAGTCGAAAAATACTCTTTAGACCTGGATAATCTGTAAAACTTTAATTTCACCTCAGGACTTCCAGCTCCCCTATGGGTGTACCTTCTTCTGACTCAGTTCAGTGTCCTTTTAAAGCCTGACAGGTGAAAGGTTCCAGTCTTTGCAGGGATACTGGCTAGCTAAATTGCATTACAGGCAATTAAAATCTGCATAAAGTATGGTACAGACTGCAGTTTCACAGGAGACCTCCCCAGCATAGTTTTCCATTCCTATATGCTAAACTGTGTGCGCACACATTTCTCCTCTCTCTCAGTGATGCTTATTGATACATATTTTTCAGATAGGGGAAAAAAAAAAAAAAAGGTCTATTTTATTCACAGTAAAACAATTTAAATGGATGGCGTTAACTAGTAATCCAGGCATGGGAGAGAAGTGGTACCAAAGTAACTGGCACTCCCTTCGGGGGACCCTGTTGCCACCACACTAAGATGCCAGGTGAGGGTCAGAAAAGCATCCTCACAGGGTGATTTAACAGCTCAACCAGAAAATTAGACCTGATTTTCCACTTCAGAAATAAAAGATGGTAAACCTCAGTAAATGGATAAAACAAGTAAGTGCAGCAATTGCTCTAACCTGGTCAATGATTCATCTCAGACGTGATAAAACCCAACCCAAACTTATAGAGCACTCGTCTTGAAGGGAAAAATTTTTTCCCTCCTGTCCTCACTCTTAAAAAAATAAAAAAAGGAAAAGGCAAGGAGTGTGGCTATAAAGGCAAACTTTTCAAAACTCCCTGTCATTTGGATGTGGTGTGGTACCTCAGCACACGATACATGGAAACATGGACAAATACTCTCCCCTTATAAAGCCAATCATTAAAAAGTTCCTTCAGATTTTACTAGCCTTTTTCCACCTGCTACATACAAACCAAGTTCACAGTACTAAGGACAGAAATGCTGTTGAGGCATCTTTTACCTCAGGTACTATATACAGTAACTTCTCGAGTCAAGTAGAAACAGATTTTAGACAACATAAATAAGGCACTTGGGGAAAATAATCAACACATGGTATTTCAGGTGAACCCCTGATACTTCAGGGCAAGCCTTTTTCACCTCAGCTGATACCAGTTCAAAGCTCTGTCCCTCCTTTAGAGATTTAAGCATAGCGCGAGCATCCCAGACCACAAGCTAGCAACTACTATTAAATCTCCAGTGAAAACACCACGAGACCACTGCATAAACATTTGCAAAGAGCTCACCCAGCACTTCTCTAAGTAAGCGCGGAGCAGGTGTAGAACTGAAGAGCGCTCTGTCTCCCCAACGGGCGTGCGTTTGGTGAAGGACCGGAGCAAGCCCTCCTGGATGCTACCGCCCAGGTCAGCCTCCCCACTCGCTTGTTCCACAGCCACAGCTCTGTAGCTCAGTTTATCCAGCTGTAAAGTGGGTAGAAACCCTAATTAACAGACTGGATGTAATGCTAGTTTAATTTCCATAAATCATCCTGTAAACTCTGATTAAAGGCTATGTATATAAATGCAAAATCTAACCATAAATTTGCAAAAAGAAAACATACCAGAAGGCTAGCATGTATTCCAGACTCTAACAGCATTAATTCCACTTACATCCCAGCTCTTTCAAGATTTTTTAGGCTACGCTAAACGCCACTGAAAGCACCTTTGCGGTTCCTATCCTCATCCTAACTCCTGAAGCGCAGCAGGAGGTTACCTGACCACGCGTCTTCTCACCTGAAGATTTCTGCACCCAAACACCTGCCAGCAGAAAGAAGGGATTCTTCATCCACAGGGCAGCAGAAAATTCAAAACCGTGGCTTGCAAAGGTGAGGCAAAGCAAAGATCAGAGCTCTGGACCCATCCATGAAGCCAAACCTCTTTTTACCACCAGGACAAGCGACCAGGGCTTGAGGATTGCCCTTTCCCAAAAGAAGCGGAGTCCCAACAAAGATGAAACGAATCCAAATTCTTTTCATAGTTTAATCGCCACAGTTGCTGGGGGACGAGTCTCTGGAAAGACCTCCTGTGCTGGATAATTATGTACCTCTATCTCAATGTTTGGAACACAGTCCCAGCATGCTTTTTGGCCTCCACAATTCTGGCTTCCTGACTACAATACCATAATCCCTCCTGGAGTCTCGGACTCAGTGAAAGCCACACGTAGTGTTTATTTTTCCCCTTGAAAGGGAACTCTGTCTCTCTTCTCAGCCTACACTTTGGGGAGGAGTTGTCAGCCTCCAGTGATTGATGGCTCTCCTTGCCACTCGCTCATCAAGTCAATTTTCACCTCGTCACATACCTGCCCAAATTTCTTTGCCAAATTGACAAGCATGGGAAAGCAGACTGGTTTGGGAGCCTAATCAAATTCCTCCAAGCCGTACTTCAGTTTAAACACACTCACACAAACAAGTAGTACTTGTTCAGCAGTGGCATTAATTAAATTTAATGCTCCTTGTTCTTTTTAATCTACTTCCATTGTTGTTTATAAGATGTTTATCACTCCCCAGGGACAGTACAATTGGTAGAGTACGTTAACCAAATCAATACATTGCTCATTGTGTAACTCTTCAGCATCTTTCTCTATTAGGCAGGGAGTAGCGAAGTCTGAATGAAATATGGATCTTCCCCCCGCGAAGAAATCTCAACCGCCCTAAAAGCCCTATAGCTTCATCAGAAAAATCCAGGTACGCGAAGCTTTAAAGCTAACAGCTTTACATACACATACACACACAAATACATATGCTTCTATAAACATGTATAGACACACACATATGTACCTAACAAGACTCCACATCACAGTTCAATCTCCAAGCAAATCTGAGCATCATAGCTATTAAACATTAATTCTGGAGGACTAATGGGAACCGGCTGGCAGCTTCAGTACTTTTTCATTGTTTGAACTTCTTTCATTTGCTTTCCAGGACTATCCTGTTTTTCTCAAGTCTTTTGCCACCATGAGATCAGGGGGGAAAAAAAAAAAAAAAAAAAAAAAAAATCTGCATTTTAATTGACATTCCAGAGAGAGAGAGAAGTCCAGAGGCTGCTGATTGCTGTCTATTCAGCCCAAACAGGCTTTTCAGATGAAAATGAGTAAAGGCTAGTGGAAGATTTACAGGGATTTGGTACAAAGGAGACAATGAAGTTTTAAATGTTGATAGCGTTTCACACCAAACGCATAATGGGTCGCTGTTTGAACGGGCCGTTTTGCATTTAAATATATATTTCGTTGAGGATTTCTTTTTCCCCTTATCTCAGACGGGGGCAGTTACGGACCGCCG
>NW_009606687.1:106900-115579 GCF_000690535.1 Cariama cristata | reverse complement strand
GAAGCTGGCAAGCAGTTAAAAAACCCTGGGAAGCATGTTTCAACTTCTGTCAGAGTCACTGTATGACCAGGTGGGTTGATGTTTTGGAATCTTCCCCGGAGCCACGCAGCCATGATGGGACTTCTGGTCTGTGTAGTACATAGGTGTGCTCATCAGCAATTTCCATGCTCCCCTCTTTTTTCATCCAACTCAAATAAAATAAGACTGAACCTAGACACTTATGCCAAACAATAAAAACTTGAGATTAACAGGCTTTAAAAATGTTATCTGCCATTCCAGCTCAGTAATTTTGGATTTCTGGATTTGAGTATGATCACGAGTGATAAAAAGATACAATGAAAGAGGCTGTTCTCGTGGTATTTCCAGAATGGCCATACAGTAAATCTCACTAGGCAAAGAGATTTCCAGCATACCTCTAATGTCTATAGGTCTGAATAAACAGAATTAATTGATTAGGATTCACTCATCACTTGGGCTGAGTGTGACCCACTGCTTGTGTTGCAAAAGCAGGCATGGCTTTTAAATGATCTTGTACTCTTCAGTTTTGAGTTTGTGGTTCAAATGAAACCAAAACTTGAAAACCAGAAACTCAGCTATTATCTTGTTTTGTTCCAGTTTCCACCCCAGGTAATGATTTAACTCATGCTGCTTGAACCTTAGCCTGTGTTTACCAAAACTGCCAAACCTAGCTGAAATGTGGGGTTCAGTGGCAGCAGCATGATGGCAACCAGAGTCAGGATGGAGTGCCATGGTATTAAGCACTATAAACTAAACAATCCCTATTTGAAGAATTTTAAAAGTACTGCTAAATTTCTATTATTAGAAGTGGCACAAAGCTAGAACAGGAGGAGGACTGAATTCTGCTCGGGAAGTACAGGAGACCTGAAATATTTTCTAAGACAGTGAGAGCATGTTTTGGGAACATAGTTGCACGTGTGGAACATTTTCCTCTGGCTCTGGTAGCCAGATTTTAAAAGCAGTGAGATTCATTTAATATACCCTGTGAAAGCATGAAAAAGGGACTGCACTGGGAACCGGCTGTAGACATGGTGCATTAAAGGATCCACGGCAGCTGCTGTGCAAGCAGTGCAGTAACACACCACGGATTCCCGGCCGTATGGGAACGGTGCTTCTTGCACTAGGTCTTTGAGGGTCTCAACAGAGAAAGGGGTATTTCTCTATAGTGCAGCAAAATCAAGTTAATGACCATGGAAAATGTCCCCAGGCAGGGTTTTTGGGGGGATGCCATCATCCTTAAAAGGTTGAATTGCATTCTGCCATGAGAAACAGGTCTGCTATTTCTCCAGTCCTTTGGGTGAATCCCATTTCACCTTTGCCATGGTGGTCTGAGGATATCTTTATTGAACTCTTAGGCAGAAGAAAGGAGGGAACAGTACCTTGGGCAGCTGCAGATTTCCCATAGGATGTATGTTTGGAAGAGTGAAAGTTTGCCTTTAAGGTCTGAGTTGGAGGCCAGTAAATCTCTGCCTGCTACAGCAGCTTCTTCAAAAGGAAGAAAGACCATGTGGTAATCGACAGGAAAAAGGGACTTTGGGACATTAACTGACAGAGAATAGTGCCCTAAGAACTACTGCCATCTACTTAGGACCCAAGACGCTGCAAGCATATAGCTTGGTACGTATGCAGACCGACATCAAAGATTGTCTAGTTTGTGAGATTAATGGCCACTGGATCTGGCTGAGGCCACAGCACCGCTAGGCACAAGACTGTTGGCCACCGTAGAAATGGTTGGTAGAAGATGGTTACTCTTTCGAGGGGAACCAACAAAGAGGACAAAAGATGCTAGAAAAAACCAAATGCCAGTGTTCTTGCTGCCCCCACATTACGACTGGAAAGCTGAGGCAGAGAAAGGTTAATTTGACCCATGTAGCCTGCAGAATCTGTTGTGGACTTGAGAACCATGCCTGGTACCTACAGTCTGAGTCCAGGTCCTTTATTGTAATCCCACTTCCCTGCTTCCTGCTTCATTAAAGTTGCTTGGCGGAAGTCTGAAGTACTATTGCCAAAACAGCTGCCTCGCTATGTAGTTTTTATTCATCCATATTTCACCCCTGATTTTTGCTAGAAACCACAGTTTCTCCAGCCTGGGGATTCCTTTTGACACTGCAGTAACAGAACACATTTCGCTCATCACTTACTCCCAATGGGACTATCATGTACCGCACTTGTATCTTCTGCGTGCTGGAAACACTCTGCTTGAATTTCAGAACTCACAGCTCTAACACATGCTTCTTATCTGCTTCGGACTGGGTAGACAAGAGCTTACGAGGAAAGAGATGCAATAAGAGATGCAATCTTTTTTTTTTCTTTTTTTTTTTTTTTCCCCCCGCCATCTTCTTTGCCTCCAGATCTCCCCTCCCTGTTCTTACAGTCCATGTAATAGTAGCGGGAGAAAGACAGGGAGAGACTTAGGACGGCTGTTGTGCTAAAAATGAGGTGTCTCTAAAAGGAAAACCTCTTCACCTTACAGTATTTGCTGATTTTCTCCACTGATGCCACTGAGAAAAATGTCAACATGTATCAGAACAGCCACGGCCATCAGACTGTACGGTAAGCTATCTGGGAGTAAGGATCCTGTTGAGTTCAACGAGTCTTTTGTGATTTCCAATGCACTATGAAAAAAATGCCTTCAAATTACCCAAGAAGTATGTTAATAGCTGACTAATGCACAAGCTGGCAGGAATCGTTGCTGTTTGAGCACGGCTCATTAATCTTACCGTTCATTAAAAAAATTCCAAACTTTTTAATAAACAATTTTGATTTAAGAAGTAAAGAACAGTGGAGTGTACTTTTCGGTAGGCAAGTAAGCTCCCTGCGAAAATAAAGCATTTCTTTACATTTTTTTGCATGTAAAGCCATCTTTCTTCCATCACTAGGTTTGCAAATGCACAGAGTACTTTCCACTTCTGTAAACTCTGGAGGCTAATTTTTTAATCTTTCTTTTCACCTTCTCAAGCTTGTCCTTCCTAAGCTGAAAAACCTCTTGCTGCTGATACCCACCCGGTTTCTGCACGAGGCGGGCAGCGTTTCTCTCTGGTGAGGAGCTGGGGGGCTGCTGGGGAGCAGAAACGAGAGGAGAGAGCTTCTTACCCTGGACAGCTGGCCAAGATGCTGCGTGCTGGCCTGCAGCACTCAAAGTACTGCTTCACATCAGGTCAGACCCAGTTAAGGTCGTGTTTCTACCCGAGAAGAGACTTCAGGGGCCGGGAAATATTGCACTTCTGATACCTGGGAGAATTTTTTCTGCTGGGGCAATTGCCTGCGTGTTCTCTTTCGCCTGTGGTTGTGGTCTGAAGTGTTGTAGTGAAACAGATAACTCTGTCCAGCCTTATTCTTTGGGACCCCTTCATCTGTACAGCATGACTTATTCAATGCAGGAGTGAAAAGGAAAGATAAACCGCATTATCACTAGTACTTACAGAAATGTGATTGGTTTTGGTGATGTTTTGTCAATAAACACCAGGGCAGAACAACTTAACATCAGGCGTTGCAAAGCCCTGACTGCACAGAACAGAGAGAGAGAAAAAACTTGAAAAAAACCATCTGATCAGTGTTATCACTGATACTTTACATTCATGCACATCTCAGTACAGATATATGCTAACTTTTCTAAGTAAATGCTCTTCAAGGTTTCTACAATAATTTTATTTGCCTTTCAAAACAACCCAGGCTTCAGGATTTATTAATGCAGCAATTAGTATGCTGATCATGCCCAGCATGCTTCAATCTTTATTGGCTGTATGCACCACCGAAAGTTTTAGTTTTATTAAACCTGAGCCTCCTACATACTGCTGTTTAGTGTGTGTTACAAAACTAAGATCAGCTCTGAATGTAATGTAACCCACATGTTGGATTGCTTGCTTCAGTGACTTACAGAAATATTTCAGGTAGCAAGTATTTTCTTAGTACTCTGTTACAAAAATATGTCAGGCACACAATGTTTGCATTATGTGTTCCTTTTCTATTATAGAAAAAGACTTCTGCACCAAACCCCTGTGATCCATTCTGGACAGTCATTTGCACCAACTGTGTATCAAACTACTGTGAATCATCATGTTTCAGTGAAGATGTTGAGGTGAGATAGACAACGGGTACTGTTATCTTCATCCTATGTAGACAGATGGATAAATAGATAGAGTTATATACTGTGTCTGCAAAGCAAAAACTAGACAGAAGATGTAGGGTTTATTCACATGAAGGAAGGGACAAGTGCAGCTGAGATTTAATTTTTTTTTCCCCAGCAAGTGCCAGAGGTTGTAGGAAATCTGCCAGGCACGATGCTAGGCATATTGATTGTTGCAGAATCGTCTTTCTTTCATAGCCTGAAGTCAAAAATGTCAGCGTGATGGAGGAGCCTCCTGAGAAGCCCTGGTCTGAGCCCCTCAAGGCTGTGCTGTCCTGCCCACCGACTTGCAAACACCAACCCACGAGCACAGTTCTTCCCCTGCCACAGCATCCAGCTGTGTTTACACCATCCATAGGAAATAGAAGCGCCAGGACAGATACGATCTGTAAAAACCAATTGTAACAGGTGATGCAGAAGCTTGGCCAGGTGGGTAGAAAGGTTTATTCCCTTACGCCATACAAAGAGGAGGCAATTTGTCAGGTTTGTTTCAGATTCGATCTGATGCAATTTATACAATTAATCTGACTAATGGAACGAGTCTGCAGAGACTTCTAACAACACATGAGTTACCCCCTGTAACGTACAGTTTAGTTTTGCTTCCCACAAACTTTCAGACTTTAGTTGCAGGCAACTTCTCCAGCCATCGATCCCCTTTCCATCCCAGGTTATCATCTTCTGTAAAAATGGAAGAGGAAATGGGTTTGCTGTTCTGTTTGTACTGTTGGCTGCCTGGCACACTGGTCGGATACAACACGTGGGCCGCCTCTTCTGCCACCTCTGCTACCGCAAGAGTCTCCCACCTGGGTCTTGTCAACACTAACGTCCAAGGGGCCCTGGCTAATATCTTAAATTTCTGCAGCAGGATTTACCGAAGTCTCTCTATCAGAGCAGCCCTGAGTGCAGGATGTAGGACTGAGGGCAGATGGACAGACAGCTCTGCATTTGTACAGCAAGAACAGCACAGACAGTCCAGGATTCACCAAATTACACCGGCGAAAGGAACCTGAAGCCTGGCAGAGGAACCCCACCACCCCACTACTGCATATCCAAAATTCTGTATTTAAACATATTGCACTTATTCTGTTATACTGAGATAGCTGGCAAAGATGTTCTCCTGGGGGAAAAAAAATTTAAAAAATAGATAACTCTTGAAGCTAGCCAACAAATTTCTACTCCATCAGCTGAATACATTTGAAAGTCAACAGACTCAGGCTTTGTTGGAGCTAATTCCAGCACTTAGGATTTAAGTGTGAATCCCCCTCCCCTACCCATAAATACACACATTTAAATGTGTTCCATTTGAGTGTTTCAAGTCATCTCAAATTCCATGGCATCCACAGAAAAAAAGCCAGTCTAAAGTCAACAAAGCCCACAATGACGTTGTAAAAAGCGGTGCTATTGGGAATTCATTTCTGTTTTCTATGTTATATCCACCACTGTTTGCACAATTGCTAGCCCTGAAAACACAGTCTCAAAGTTAAATTGGGTTTGTCTTCTTTGTTAACTGTCATAAGCAGAAATACAGGTTTTCAGATTTAGTAGGGCTCTAGTCATGCTGAACAGACTATGAAAAACTCTAAGAAAGTTAAATTTGATGTAAAGTAAGTGTTTTGGGGATTTAAGCACGGATTTTTCTCAAAATTCACAATGATTGAGATAGTAACAGCAGACAACATGAACGAAACCCCAGCAGTGCTAAAACCAATGGTAATTTGGGTGTCAACTGGAGCAGGATTTTACGTACTGTATTTGCTCCTGCTTCAACATCGTCCCTCCAACCTACTAGATTTATTTCAGTCATATCTGTGTTGTATTCAAACCAGTTAACCCACCTCTTTCTCTCTTATAAAGCACATGCACACCCTTTGCTACCACAGAATAAGTAATTCATAGATTGGGGCTACATTCCCACCCTCCTTCCAACCTTCACACAGAGCAACAGGGCTCTGAATTCCTTGGTGGTTTTCCAAAAACTGCAGAGAGTGACTAAACGAGCAAGAAGGTAAATCTAAGTTCCTCCAAAACGTACACTAGTGCCTGAAACCCCTTTCTTGCTGATCCAGTTCTTCGTGGTGGCTGCACAGTGAATACGTGCCTCGGGTCATGCAGCGGTGATGCCTGGACCTGAGCCGTATCCAAGCCTGGGCATCCCAGGGATGGGGATGTGCTGCGGAGCCCAGCCTTGGAGCTGCCTACCTAAGGAGCTGAGCTGATCTAAAGCAATGAGACCAACTTGGGTGGGAAGGAGGAGGAGGGGTACAGCTGGATGTGACTGGTAGAGTTCAAATCAGGACCCTCCGCAACTGCGTTGCTGTTACTGACAGCATTTACTGCAGGAGGACCAGGGGACCCACCAAAACGGAGGGTGTCCCCGGTAAAGGGACACTGGCTGCTACAGTCCCTATGATAAAGGTTATGGGATCCTTCAGTTTGATGTTTTGGGGACACTGACAGCCACACATGCATATTTACGTGGAAAATAACCCTCCTCACTTTATCCCCCGGTATGTTTAAGCAGCCCACTCATCACCAACAGACCCCCAAAACTTCCTCTCTGCCTGCCCTTTCCCTTCCTCTCCTCTCCGCCTCCTCCCCTTAATACCAGGGCGTCCAGCCCCACCTGTGTACACAGTTGTATAATTTTTCCCAGGTTAAACACCCTGGAGTTTTACATCTGTTCCTCACATTCCCAGTACTGGGCACCGTCAGAGAGAACACTGGATGGCTAATGGTCATTCCCTCAGGCATTTTATTGGATCCTTTTGAGTGTAATCCTGAGATGGTACTTTCAAGCCTAGAACTCTGCTGCTTTTTAAGAATTTGCTTCACACAATCCAAGCAAGTTTAGTATTAAAATAAAATCATAATATTAAAACAAAGAAGCATAGAGGTGTTGCCACAAAACCATCTGTTCAAACATCATCAAGAGAGGAAAACCTGCATTTAGAATAATGCTTTCTACAGCCTGGCATTACCGAACAGTCAGGCTGGCCTGCTGAAGCAGGTAGGGTTATTGTTAGAGAATTTTCGTTAAATAAATAAAGACTTCTCTGCAGTTCGTGTGAATGAGCTGAGTCATATTTGGTGGTTTATCCTGTTTATGCCTGAGTTCTTTCAGGACTCAGGTAGAGGCTGAAAGAGAAACAGAGTTGTGCTGCACTCTTATTTTGTTCAATGTGGCTTTTGTCTAAGAAAAACAATTCTCCACCCTTCTCAGTAAGCACTGAAATTTTAAATTATTGTCTTTAAATCTCTCATCGATCTTTCATTGTGTATTTGTATGAAAGCTGAGCTGAAAGAGCACTTCTTCAAAGAGATGCTACCAAGAGTCCAAAGTTGTCTGCAGTTTGCATTAAAGCCAGAGACTGTTTCATTTTCAACTACTGTGCAGAATCCCACATATTCCTCTTTTTTTTTATCATCAGAGCTGAAGAAGAAAATGAAGGTGAAAATATGTTGGCAGCTATCAGATGCCGAAAATGCTTGACTTCTGCAGGAGGGAGCAACTTAAGTCCTGTTTAATAACAGTGAAGTGAGTCCCCTGCTGCCGCCACCCATTCAGCTGAATTCAGCCTCTCTTGTCTGTGTTAGCCTTGGGAAAATAATTCAGATTAAGCAGAGTGTGACTTTGAAATAGCGTAGCGAGGCTGGTGCCTATCACCCAGTGTGTACATGGGTACGTCCGTCTCGGGTTGGAAGCAAACGGTTGAGTCTGAAGCGGAGGCAAGGGGGATTGCGCAGCATCTGCGACGCGGCAGGACCAACCTCAGCAGCAGGAACCTCCTCCAGTGATTTCTGTTTGATTTTGGGAGCTTTGCCCCATGTTCAGGTCCTCACACAGAGCATCCTGCAAAGCACCACTCGCCCTTCATCAACAGGTGAGGAAGAAGAGGGCGGCCGTCCTCTTCCTCCGACTCCACACGCCTGCAGAAAACAGGGAAGACTCTTCCCACCGCTCAGTGGGAGGCATTAAGCACCCGCACGGCTGGCTTGTCCCTTCACACAGGTTACCCTCTGTTTCAGTCTGGCCTGCCCCAAAACATTGGCTATATTATAAGCATCAATCCTCTTTAATTTTTTTTTTTTTAAATAAAAGTGTTTTTATCTAATTATCTAATGTATGGAATACATTTTTGCCTCTGACTGAGGAAGACTAGGATTTGAAATCACAAAAATACTTAACACACTTGAAGCTTTAAATACCGCAGGGGATTTATTCAGCACTCAAACATGTGTTAATGGAGGAGTTTAAGTATGTGCCTAAGCATGTTGCTGAATTGGGGCCTGAACCAGCATATTTAAATTTTATTTTTATGAAATTTCTTTAAATACTCATGCAAATAACTTGGTGAAACTTGACTTCACTGGAAAAAACATTTACTGGAAATTATTTCTTAATTAAAATCTGAAACTATAATTTTTCATCTACAGATGATGTGCAAGATTTTTCCAGTGCGAATGTGATGTGGTAGAGAATTGCAGGTACAGAGATAAGAAGGGAAGGGGAAAAGGTGGGCAGTGGCATGGACAGG
>NW_009606687.1:48637-106869 GCF_000690535.1 Cariama cristata | reverse complement strand
AAAGATGACAGAGGCAAGGGAAACCAGCAGGCACATAGAACAAATATAAAAAGATACCCACAGGTTTTAATCAGCAATTGCTGAAAAAGAAAAATAAAATTACAGGATGAAATCTCCTCGTGTGCAGGCAGCCTCTGACATACCCACGGACGAGTGTTTTGCACGAGCTATCAGCGCCAGCTGCCACATTCCCAGTACTGGTGAGCTGCTAGTCACAGAAAGTATTTAACCCTTCTCTCTGGCACTCACTTTCAATGATACAGCAGGAAAAAGGTACCTGCCCTTGCAGATTTTGTTACCACAACTGCCCTGACATCTGCCCAGAGCATCAGCGACCGCTGGGCTTTGCCGCTGCTGGCGTTCGCTGTGAGCACCGCGGCCAGTCCAGGATGACAAAACTCACCTACAATATCTGTTTAATACTTCTCCAACAGAGTCATTGCAGGGCTGAACCTAGACTCATAAACAGACTTTAAGGGTTAACATCGACAGAAAGCTCAGAGTTTATGGTTAGAGGTATTTTGGGGTAGGTTACTGCTTGCTGCTTCAAAAAATCCTCATGTTGCCCTTTTCAAAGCTCGGTGACGGAGCTGTCATCACCCACAAAAGCTAGCCGAAGCGTGCTGGTGCTGAGGGTATGTTTATGCACATCAGTTTCCTATACTTAAAAAAATCTGGGGTGGTGGGAATTGTGCCTGCCGGTACCAAACATGATGGATGCTGTCCCTGGGACGGCAATCGCACCCGGCACCCCGCCAGCCTGAGGTACCCTGATTTTAGGGCCAGCACCTCTGATCTCAGACGGTCGTTCCTCCTGAAAGGTGAGACCCGTGCCTACCCCACACAAGGATGTGTGAGGATTAGCTCTCTGTAAAACCAGATCTCTCCTCTGTGAATCACAATTTATATCCTGCGAGACGCCTCGCCCAGGTCTGGGTATCGCTGCCGCCAGCCCTGTGCAAACACGCGGGTGGACAGAGGGTCTGTGACCAAGGGCTCCTGGCCCAAAAGTGCTGGGACAGGTGATGGAGACAAACATGCGGATGGGAGAGGGAGAAGAGGAAGGTGATGGATGAAAATACAAAAGTAGCGGGATGCCTTTGTGCTTAATAGCTGTCAAGTACTCTGCTAGGGCTATTCAGCCAAAATAAAAATTTGTGAGCTCTCCAAAACCAAAATCAAAATACTGTAATTGCGATACAAGAAGCCAGAGATACATACTTATAAAAGAAAATAACATTTAAATCTATTTTTAAGTTTTAAGTTATTTTTAAATAACATTTAAATATTTTAATTTAAAGACAGACTTTTTGGGGAAAAATAAAATAAAATCCATGTGGACTTTAGCAAATCCTGGGAACTTGCCCTTTATGCTTCTGTCTCCCGCTGGGAGAGCAGAAACTTTGTGAGGACAACGATCAAACTGTCTGTGAGAGGGCACCAAATCCCATGGAGAAACACCTTCCTCCTTACCTGGGGGTGCAGGTACCTCTCCTTTATCTTTATGGAGAGGATGTGTCTTGGGGCCAAATCAGGCCAAAGAAGAAACTGACCTCTCCATGTGGCACCGTGGCCCAGGACCAGCACACCAGGGTTTTTTTTTCCAGCAGAAAATACCAATAGAGTCAGCACAGAACTGCCAACTCCCACAGCCTTTAGGGGAACCAAGGGTATTGTGATTTTTAAAGGAGGTTTGCAGCAAGGAGGAAAGTAGGGTTAGGGAAGACGGACAAGGGAGCAGCCTTGCAGAGCAACCCCTCTAAGGGATCAATTTGAGGGTTTACGATGGATTTCCCCAGGAATCCATATGCTCCATGTAGCTGGAGGGGCAGATCCCAGCCCTGCACAGTCCACTTCAAATCCGTGATCGAGAGAGCCATCAACTGAGAAACTGAGCGTTGAATGGGGTAAAAGTTACTTAGAAAGTTTCTTGTGAGAAACAGCAGCAAAAGCAAGTAGTTGAGGAATGTGTTACAGGTAAAATAATACACTTATTCCCTTTCTTCTTTCATTCTACCATTTATTAATCTTTTCTTTCTCCAGTCCCACAGGCCGGTTCTCCTCTTGCATAGGAAATGAGGGTCAGGAAGGGTGCCACTGAATTCAATGATTCGTCTGGACTCCATGTAATAAATGCTGTATTTGATAATTTCCCATTCAATGAATTTCTGCGCAGGAGAAAGTAATAATCTCTTTCGTCTTCTGAAAAAGTACTTGAATTAATCATTCATTTATCTTAATTGGATTTTTTAAAATCTTTCCAGAAGAGAGCTTACTTACAAAAATATTTCTTTTACTTCTTACCTGTGATCATTACTTACGTTTAATGCAACAGCTACTCCCCCATGCCTGATAATTTATGTTCAGTCAAGTTGCCTTCACAAGAAAGATTTCTATTGAGTCCAGTGAGAAAAGGCATTGGCAGAGACGCTGGCCAAATTGCTGCTCCCTCTGCAAATACCAGAAACAAAGTGAAGAAGATGGGACATAAAGAAAAAGAGAGAGAGCAAGTGAGCGAGGGAAGGAGAGATGGAGTGAAATTTCCAGCGGCATTTCCGTGGAAGTCAATGGCGATACTCATACTGGCTCTGTCCGCAGGAACGTGCCTTTAAGCAATTGAGCTGAGCCCTGCCTTGGTGTAGGATTAAACCTCACAGACCCCCACCCAAATCCCCCACCCTGTTCTGTGCTAAGCCTGATCTGACAGCAGGTGAGACCCCAGTGCCAACAGCCCACTTCCCCGGTCGCTTCTGCCTCCATGGAATCACTCGCAAGTCTTCCCTGCAGTCTTTGCAAGTAGAAGAAATAAATGCACAGGTTTTTTGGGGTTTTTTGTGTTTTTTATTTTTGTTAATGGAATAAATTTAAAATAACAGGTACTTAAAACAAATCAAAGGCTACAGCTGCACATAAAACTGCTACTTATAAGTATTTTCATTGACTAAGTGAATCTAACTATGCAGAACCATTAAAACATTTTCCTCTTCTGCCTTGTGCAAAGAAGAATATTGGGTGAGATTGCAGTTTTAAATCAGACTGGACTCTTTCACAATTGTGAAATGGGAGGAAGGAAGAAGAGATGGAAGAAAAAGGAAAAAAACCAAAAACGCCAGAATCATTGACCTCGTACTAAACTGCTCAAATCACATTCACTCAGAACCATTTCACAGAGGTGCCCCTGGGTGGTCTTGCTTCCAAAGGCAGAGCGAGATCTCTGTCTGATGCATTTTACTGTATTAAGCTTGGGGAAACGAAATATATCTGGAGGTGGAAAGTTGCTTTGCTTGCAGCCATATCCACTGGGCTTTAGGAGCGCTTGGGACCAGCACTTGGGAATTTTCAGTCTAAAACTGTGAAGGCAAAGCCCCACTACTAATGCCGGGGGTTAATTTCATGATTTCACACATTAGGCCAGTCTCCATAAAAGCAAATTCCCTTGCATGGGGGGCGATGTGAGCTTGCATGTTGCGAGCCTTTTACAGGAGGATTGGGTTGCATATCTTGCACATAATTCAAGAAGAAACGGAATCTAACTGATGTAGGCATGCAATTTCTGCTACCTAAGGCCTATTGAAGTGCAAAACTGGAACACGGAAATCCCCGGGGGAACTTGCACACTAATCTACGGTCCCCACTCATATCGTAAGTGCTGCTGCTTTCCTTCTTGCCGGAGACCTGTTTGTGAAATGAAAAGCAGTATTCTGGAAAGCAAGCGTCACTATCTCAGGTGTAGAGCTTTGCATATGGAAACCCCGTATTTTGGGATCAGCTCTTCTACAAACACACGCGCAAAGTGTTTTGACAGAAAAAGGAATACTTAATATGCTATTCACTTATTAGAAATGTAGACAGCTATGTCTCTAGCATACTTAATTCCAGACATGCAAAACAGTCACTTTCAAACTAGCAGGTGGCAGGACGAGCCACAGCCCTGTTGTAACAGATTTATCACAGGCTTATGGGTACATCACCTCTCTTGCCCACCTACACTTCAGATCTCCAAGTGCAAGCGAATGAACATTTTAAAACAAGAAACAGCTATATCAGCTTGTCTGGTGTGATGTTATGCTTCACAAGCCTAATTTCCCAAGAACAGGAAGGACAAGCATCGGTCAGTTTGGAAAAGCCAATGGATTTTACATCCAGTGCTGCCTGGGCAAGAACGCAGTGCTCATTCATCATACTGTAAGTTTCTTTCTCCAACAGTGTGAGGAAAAAACCCGTAGTGATGGCAAATCAAAAGGATCCGCTTTACATTACAAGAAAATTTCTTGTATATTTTGCACTGACAATTGGTGGTGACTTTGGTTCAGTAGCTTTTTACATCTTGCAAGCACTTCAGATACCAAAAATCCTTGGTTAGTAGAGCTCTAAAAGAAGAGAACGTTCTCCTCTCTTTGAGGAATGGAGCAGGTCAGGCTGCAAACCCACAGCCACGTGCGTGGGAACAGCTCTGTGCTCTCACAAGTCTTCCACAAAGAAAAGAAATATTTTTTCTTCCCATGAAAGTTCATTAAAATGAAAGCCAAAAGCTGTTGGTCTCCACTAAACGACATCTTTGGGTTATGTGTTTGTATGAACAGGTTGCATCTTTTTTGCAATACCTTCTTTCTCACCTTCTGCTTTTGATATCTTGATTTTTCTCACCCCTCTTTTGGTCATCCCTGTTGGCTACTGCTCCAGTCTCTCGCTGCTCACGGTCTTGGGGTACGGGGCGGCACTAACCAGGGTGAGATGGACAAGCTCTGTGCTTCCTGGACCACTGGTGGTCTGCACAACATCCTAACGTGTCCGACGCCGGCAGACCCTCTCTCCTGCCACAGCACAGCCTTCCCACACCGGCAAGTGAAACAGGACTGAGACTTGAGAAACACGGGAAGAGGTGTCCTTCCGACATCTTTTCCAGCTTTGTTTGGCCAGGTGATCAAAATAATAATTCAAAAGCGGAGATTTACTGAAATACTGCCTACAGAGGTTAGGATACGCTTAAGTCCACCGCTTGGTTTCCTGATAGGATGGAGCAAATGGGTATTTGGTGTCACGGCTCCCGCTCTGATGGAAAAGGCGAGGAAGAGGAGAGGCTGTGCCAGAGCCAGGCGGAGAGGCTGGATGGTGATCTCCCAGCCCGTTCAGACTTTCGGCATCGCACTGCCTCTTCATGGTGAAAACTTTCACATTTAAACCAGGAACCTTTTATCTGGAGAGCTAATTTCTTTTGTTTGAAATGCCCAGGAAGCCTCACGGCCCAGCATTTTCACAGGGTTCCCTCCAAGTTTTCACTTTGGTCTTAAGAAGATTTCACCTACAAGTGCTTTCCTTTTCTGATAGATCCAAACAAGGCTCCCCACTTTCTATGAAGATTAATTTAGATTTTCTATTGCAGAGGCATCCACCCCCCAGCCACGTGATTCTCCTCCTTTTGAAAACTAGGTAAAGCCTGTAAAGAGGCAGCTGTGTTTCGAGCTCTTTGAACAGTGTCTCTTATAGAAGAGGAGAATAGATAAGCCGTCTGGCAAACACTGTTAGTAGAGACCAGTAATCAGTATAGAAGAAGTCTGCACTGGGGATGAATGTATCAATTTACCTCAGGCTGTGCACTTCAGAGATGGGCTTTGCCCTAGATTGGGTACTTTTTAAGCTTGGCCTGTAACTAAAATTAAACCACTTTGTTATGACAGGGGTTTGTTTCTAAATTGCTGATTTTCCCCTTTGTATGAAGAGGCATGCCGATGACACTCTAAAACTGTCTCTTTGGGGGTTTTGCATCGTGAATACATACATTATGCACACAAGCGCTCATTGCTTATATATGTGTGTGTGTGTAAATATGTCTGTCTATAAATAAGTGAAAAGAAATGCAATTCAAAACTTCCCTTCTCCCCATGCACGTAAGCTGGCTCTAAAACAGTCGTTAAAAATCACACACTGTACAATACAGAGATTTCTTAATTTGCACCTGTTTCCTATCAGCACTAAGGAAGGGATTCCTCAGAGCTGTAAAGAATCATTATTTGCATTACACCGATGTTCGCGTCTTTTTAGTTTTTTACTCCAGTGCTTGTCAGGTTAAAACCTTAACTCTATATAAAGCTAAAACTTTAACTCAATATAAAGGTAAAAGCAGAGGATTGAGAAGTGCTCTCTGCTAACCTAACCGTGTGCAGACTGAGGTGAGATGAGCACTCTAAGAAAGTCAACTGAAAAAATGAAATTCCTGTGATTCCTGCAGAATTAGTGCTTTAACCACTAGCTGGGAACAAAGTCAAGTTGCCTGCAGTTGACTTTCAGAAAAAGAAAAGATTTCACATTCTGGAGGAAGATATGCACATTCAGTTCTGGGAGTGCATGGTGAGACACTGAGATGGGGGAACATCTCCAAGTGCTTCTTGTTCCATAAAAGGAGGGAAAGCTGAAATATAGGATCGAAACCTTCAAGAAAATAACGGAGATCTTGATTACTTAAAAGATCAATGATTCAAAGCGACTAGCCTGAGTCTGTTCAGTGAACTCACTTCAGTTGAAGACCTCTGGAACTTCAGCATGTAGGAGGCTTAGATTTCTTTAAACCACAGGTACAAAAAAAGTGGCCCAAGTCTATCCTAGTGAAAGGGAAAATTTTCGTAATGAAGATCTTCAGACTAAATGGATAAATAAAAAAATTGCTTTACAAAATGAGAGTAGATGCAAATGACTGCAAGGATGGGGAGTAAAGAGCAGGAAAAAGAGCTGATAATTGTGTTCTAAGTAGGAAAGTGTAAGTATAAAGTGAGAATTTCTAAGAGCCAAGCTGAGGCAAATTTTTTGGGAAAAAAAAGCAAGTAGCAAAAGATTCATCCAGGATATCTATTAAAAAAAAATCATATTCAGTAAGAATAAGTCAGGCATTAAAGATCACTCATTTGAGATTCAGATGAACTTGAATATCTTGCCTAATCTTCTGAGAAATATGCTGTTGTTGATAACGAGAAGCCACATGGGAAGGTGACTAGAGAAACGGAAATGACCATGGCATTGAAAACAAAATTGCAATTCCAGGGGAATAAATTTTATCAAATTGATCAAATGAAGAAGTGGGACCACAGAAACAGAGGGCTATAATAGTGGCATATGTATTTTAGAAGAGGTAGCGGACCAGGACATCTTTGAGTCCATTGGTCTAATCTCAATAACATGTAAGAGAACAGATGCTAAAAAAAGAAGAATATTTAAAAGGAAAGTGCAACAGGATATAAAAATGTGTGACAAAGGTTTATTGAAGAGATCATGTCCGATATTTTAAACTCTTTGATAACTGATTTTCTAGACAAATGAAATCTATTACATCTCCTCTGTCTGGCCTTTGTAAGGTATCGAACATGATAACACGTGGGTAATCTTTAGAAAGCAGAAAAGATGGGAATGACTTTGGCTGTTGAAGGGAAGTAAAGAACTACCTGCCAGAGAGAAATAACCAGATTGGAATGAAAGCAAGTATCAAGCCAGAGAGAAACTACCAGGATAATTCTTCAAAGATTGATCTAATATTCATGCAAATAACTATCTCACAGAAAGTATGAACTTCACCAAAACTTCGGTGTGCACTGACAACACATAGAAGGGGCAGAATATTCAAGAAGAAATGGAGCAATAGAACTGGATTAGCAGTACAGAACAAAACATCCTGTATTTTGGGAGTGGCAAGTGCTAAAGGTTCTTTTTATTGAATACTGACAGATAAAGAGAAGACACTGTTGCTGAGCAATAGAGAGAGAAAATATTTTATTTTAATATTAGTCAAATGGCAGAGTTTTATAACAAAATTACACTCATGGTACGTGGGATGTCTAAAGCACCTTCTAAGGAATAAGCAAGTTTCTGGGAAAGATTTGACATATTTAGTTTCACAGCACTCCTGAGAGCTAAGAAAAGTATTCCCAACTTCCACAGCAGGGATGTTCAGCAAGTTCAGGTTCTACCACTGCGAATACCCAAGGCCTGTATGTGCCGCTTGTGTGATGTAGACTAGATCGGTCTTTCAGATATAAGAGCTATTAACAGCCATATGTACAATTGTCCATCACTATAACTGTCACTCCAATGGGGAACTGGGATAAGAACGTTCCAGAGGAAAAGAGACTTGGTTCTTAATTTTATTTTTTTTTTCCAAGTACATGCTTTGGAAAGGCAATAGGCAACTACTGAAGAAGATACTCCCCCATCTGAACAGCAAGGCTGAGGAGGTTTCCCATATCGTATGAGAAGGAGCTGCTGCAGTTGTGGGCTGAAGAGAGACCCAGTGCTCAGGAAGGCCCCTGCCTCCAATAAATCTGTGCTCGCGATTCTCTAACATTTCAGTAGATGAGGACACAGCTTAGTGATTGTAGCAGTTTAGCAGATTTAGGATCCTTCTGGATCAGATTAGAACTGGGACCATCTCATCCCCATGAAGAGGAACCTGATGAAATCTGCAGAAATAACTGTAGATAGTTTGATACAGGCGTGGCTGGAGTTACAGAAGATCCTCTCCTATTCCGTGTGCCAGGAAGGAAGAGTGAGCTCTCATCTAAGTGATCTCTCTTTTTCAGTCAGGCAGATGATGTTTTACTTTCCACCACAAATACTTCAATGATATCCTTTGGTGTGGAATTCTTCAGGAGTTAAAAATACACTCTGTAAATGTTAGTTTTAGAGTCTGAAACAGTCTTTACTCTTAGCACTTTCCACATGCCAGGGAAATCGCTAATTGCAACAAAAGAGCAGACCTGTGTACAAATCTGGCAACGGAGCACAGAAAGGATCATCAAGGTGTCTCAGAATTGGTCTTTCTCTGCTTCTGTTAAGTAAGAATTAAGTTTACCGCTGGTTTAAAGAGAGGCATTCAGACTAGTGCTTTCACTTCTGAAAAATCTAACTTTTCCTCTGTGTGTCAGACGTCATTGCAATGTTTTATTCTAGACTGGAAAAGAATTTCATTGCAGATAGCCTAAATTTCTCATAGGCTTGGACTATGGAGCTCTACCAATCCATAACGGTGTTCCAACTATGCTAATTAGTGCATTAATAGCATCCCTTGATAGGGACAACTTGAATTCGTGCCAGAGTAATTACTCTTATGTATAAACTTCAGAGTGATTAAAAGATTACACATTTATTTTAAGTAATCATTTGAGAGTGTCTTTTGTAATGGTTATACTCAGCACCAGGATCATTTGTATTTATGTTGCTGAAAATGGTATCTTAAAAGGGCCAGCACTTTGTTTAAACACCTCATTACAATAACAGCAATAACGAGGTCTCTAAACTGCTCTCTCGCGCTCTCTTTCTCTCTTTCATTCCTTCCAGTACAAAAGAAAATAGAATGGGACAACTAGGAAGACAAATAAGCTGACCTGCCGTACAAGTTCTCGCAGAAAATACACAATATATAAGGTTGCAGCAGTGGCCCTGAGGAAAACAATGTTACAGCTCTTTCCAGAAATGTCCACCTGCCATATCCTCATTAAGCCCTCAGCTTTCCACAGCTGATCTGGAAAGGTTCAAAAAACACACAAAAAAGATGTAATTTACTGAAATATAACGAAATTGTAAAAGTGAATGATGCATAGATTTATTGCAAGACAAGAAATACTGAAAACATTTGGCATGCTTTTCAATTCAACTAAAAAGGGAGGTGTTTTTGATAAATCTGACATTTACCCCTTTCACATTGCATCCCTTAAGGCAGAGCTCCAAAATAGCTGAAAACATAGATTTTCTTCCAGAAGTCAGGTAACTGGAAATAAATTAAACCAGAATGTACTAGCAACCACAAATAATTAACAAGTGCTTTGGAAATATGCTGATAAGCAATGTTGCTAGTGAAACAAAGGAGGAGTTGAACAAGAGGGTGGATGTCTGTGGAGGCAGTGGCCATTTTTATCCCACCAAAGGTTTGCTCACTTCTTTAGCATCCGCCACAAACTGAGTCCTACCTTGGTTACTTAAAGTGAATATCACAGCATACTAGAATGGGTCCTGGACATTCTCTAGTTTGTTTTGAAGGTGTGATCTCCCAGCTCAAGTTGAAACATCATTCCTTCTAACTTAGGTGATCAATTGTATTTATAGGATGAAAGCATTGAAACACAAAAAACCCCTACTTTTGTGTTGCAAATATTTGTTTAAGATTGAACAAAAAAATCAATCAATAAATCATTGAGGATGCCTTAAGAATTTTTGCCACCTTCAAAATGCCTGGAAGGGATTTTGAATTGTAGACTGTATACCTTCAAGATCTTCCTTGTGTGCTTGTGTTTCAGGTCACCTTTAATATCACAGTGATGACCATCTACAACTTCAAAATCCAAAGCCTTTACAAGTTATTTTTATATTTAATTTACTTAATATGTTTTTGTCAAGTGTAGTTGCTAAAGATTAATCAAAAAGTGAAACTAAAGCAATTTTCAGATTACTGCTTATTCCTACCAGAACTGACTTTATAAATTAAATTCTTTGGCCTTTAATGTTATTCTGCATGTCCTCTGGAATTTCTAGAGGAGCATAATGTAATTAGGTAGAAGATTGCTTCATTTGGATTGAAAATTTCATTGCTCCAGAAGGGGAAGCACTACTCAAACAATGTACTTTAATACTAGAATCATGAAAATATCACCCATAGCATTACTATTACTTAAGCATGTCAACTAGAATCACTGCAAAGAACAACTCTAAGATAAGGATGTACAAACCTGTTTTTAGTTGTTATTATTGTACACGATGATATAGTAAGAGTTTAAACAGAAAACAGTTTAGCATGGTAGAATTAAATGACACAATAAATTTATTTCTGTAAAACTATGTTTACCAGTCATTTGTGATTCTTAAAACGTTGATATTTAAAAAGTGCAGTCAAGCAAATTATCATGTGTATTTTGAAGCATCAAGTGGATTCAAACAGTAGAGTCTATCATCACAGAACGCAGTAAGAAAACTCAGAAGTATAGAGCTTTTGTTCAATGGTTTTACCACAATTTCAAAGGAAGCAAGGTTAGGTTCTGTAAACAACATGCCTTGGATATGTCTCATGATCTTGCCATTTATAAATCACTATTTTCTCAAGGTTACACTAGTTACATCAATTACAGTGTAAATTCTTTTTTACTGAATCCAGTTATGATTCTTCAACTTGCCTTCAAAGGGCTTCATTGTACTGATCCTTGATACTCCAGAGGTGACCCCCTTACTGTTCCTCCCCTCTGCCCAGGGCTCTGTGGTTGACTACCTGCCATGTAGTCTCACAAGAGGTCTTAATCCAAAGGCATGTTAATACTAACCCAAAGGCACGTAGTAGCTGTTGGGAACAGTTTTGCAAGGTCACCATCTTCCAGCCACCACGATAAATATACCTATACGGAATCTGATTAATTGGCAATAAGCTATGTATAAGAAGAGGCGAGGAGCACTCAAATCAGAACAAGCGTGCCTGACAAAGACAAAATTTATTTGGGTTTCAAAATTTATTTATTTGTTTGATCAGCCCATGACTATTGCTTGCATGTTAAATGTTATCTCCCCATGCCCCTTTTCTGGCTTTCTCTTTTTTCTAATTGAATTTAAGCTAGTGACACTTTCTTCTCCTATGCTTTCCACTACTGTTAGCAGAATGATAGAATAGCTTGAGTTGGAAAGGACCTTTAAAGGCCATCTAGTCTGACTCTCCTGCAATGAGCAGGGACGTCTTCAACTCGATCAGGTTGCTCAGAGCCCTGTCCAACCTGATCTTGAATGTTTCCAGGGATGGGGCATCTACCACCTCGCTGGGCAACCTGTGCCAGTGTTTCACCATTGTCATTGTAAAATTTCCATCTTTGAAGGGAAAACTCATTGCCACCAGCATTGCTGCAGATAAAGGAGAACAGGCTACACATAGTCATCATGTTGCACTGATCAATCAGACCCCCAAATTTTTGCTCTGGAAAATAATTCCCCATTTTCCTTTCTTTTTCCATCCTCTACCAAGTAACCTTTCAGCACAGTGACCTTGGTTATTTCTGACTGGAGGAATCCAATGCCACAATAAAAAACCAATAAAACAACTGAGTCATAAAAGTGTGGCTATTGGACACATTCGTGCTTAGATGTTAAACTGGGAGGGAAATTTCATGGAGGTAAATACAAATAAAATTCTAATTTAATTTCTTAAGGCTAGTTCAGCAACACATATTTGATTGTTAGTCTAGATATACCCAATGGAAAAGGAAATATGTCCAGCACTACTTTAACAGTTTTTCGCATACACACCTCAATGTAGCATCAACAGAGAAGGAAACCCAATATTTTCAATGGGTCACGTAAATTCATATTAGAGGTATGTTAGACAGAGCCTATGTGAAATGGAGTTCACATTTCTTCTTCAGTTTACAGACACTAGGAGTTTCAGTGAGAAATAGAAGGTGATAAATTGTCCTGCAGAGTTTTGGTCAGAAATGGGAGGTGCTATCAACTTTGTATCAAACCATTAAGCTAAAGGAAAAGGATTAGTGGATACATGCATAAATGGTCAAATGGATAACTGATTTCTTAGGAAAGAGTCAACATGGCTTTTATAGTGAGAAGTCATGTCCTTGTAGAACTCTTAGAATTACCTGAGACAACAAATGTGGACAAGACAGATACCGTTACCGTAGACTGCCTGGAGACTTTCAAAAAGTTTTCAAGAAGATTTTTCCCCAAGTATTCTTAGGGAAAAATCAAATTTCCATGGGACAGAAGGGGAGGTCATTATGTGTTTACACTACTGATGAAATAGTGAGGAACACAGAGAAAAAAAGAAATTATCTTTTTTTTTTCAGAGGAGGAAAATCAAGTGCAGATTTCATCTGATTTCTGTGACAGGGCCTGAGCTCTTCAGAAATGAGCTGAAAGAGGGAATGAAGTGTAAGGTAACAAAATTGGCACCAAAGTTAAATTATTCAAAACATCAACAAGCAAAGTCAATTGCAGAGCTCCAGAAGGACCTCACTATATGGAGTAAGTAGGTAATAAAATGGCAGATTAAATTTGATGCAGAGAAATGGAAAGTAATACTCTTGGCAAAAAAAGCTGTGCAAGTTTTGCATATAAAATGATAGTTTTCAGACTACCACTATTCAGGGTAAATATTTCTGAGCTCTGATAGTCAACTCAGTGCTCAGTAGTGGTCAAAAAGCAAGTACTATAGAGAAGGAATATCACAACAGAATGCCAAGTCTCTACATAAACCCACGAGCATCTGCATCTTCATTACAGGGGTAGAGTCGATTTCTAGCCTCTGTTTCTAGGCAGATATTTCAGAACTAGAGATGGTTTGGAGAAGGTCAAGATGATATGGGAGAGTATCCACATGAGGAGTGACCATAACCTAGTTTCGATGAGCGAGGAGTGGAGAATAGAGGAGAAGATAAAAAGAGTTAACTTTACACAGACCTTATATAAAATTCTAGATGATGTGGAGATAGTGAATATGGAACATTATTGATTGCCACCCACAAGAAAAAAGGGTAAAACGAACCAGGGTTATAATCACAACAAAGGAAGTATTTCTTCTCATGACCTGCAGACAAGCTGTGAAACGTGCTACAACGCGGCTTTGTGGAAGCTCGCAAACTAACAAACACAGTTTCAGAGATGTTAGACAAATTAGTGGAAGGGAAGTTCATCAAGCACAACGCTGGTGCTACCTGTGACTCAGAAAGCCTCCGAGCTGGAGACTCGCTCAGGCTGTTAAGAATGGCTCAGGTACGCGTCCCTCTGGGATGACCCCACCACACGACACTTTCTGGGCATCTGCCGGTGGCCATTGACAGAGGTGGGAATCCAGGCTAGACACATCTCCAGTCTGCAGTAGCTCTTATGTGCAGATAAACAGGTTTCCTTGTAAGAGGGTACGTACATCTGATAAATAAACGTGTGTCCTCCAGGTTGCAAAGACACTTAGTCAAATCTGGAAGAGAAAATTTTGATTTCCAGAACTGGATGGGAATTGTTTTTCTCTTCAGCTCAGCTTTCATCTACAGGAATGTTTTTCCTATTGCTTATAAATTTACTAACTAAATGGACGGCATTGGTAATGTCCAAGAAAGTTCTTTGCTGTGTACTATTTACACTGTGCAACTTCAAATAACAGGAATTTGATCCATTATATTGCAAATTAGAATGATGCCCTGGTTAAAGTTAAAAAAGAAGGTTTAAGTCAGACTTGGCAGGAAGAAAAAAGCGTATTAAATTTTAATGGAAGTGTAACTAAGTAAATAATGTCATGTTTTTTCAAATTGACATGCAGAGCATGTGCAGATGTGTGTTTATGCACCATGCATGTATGAAGTTAACAGATTTACATGTGCCAATAACAAGAA
Organism: Cariama cristata; assembly: GCF_000690535.1. Lineage (NCBI taxonomy): Eukaryota > Metazoa > Chordata > Aves > Cariamiformes > Cariamidae > Cariama > Cariama cristata. The sequence goes on along the minus strand of NW_009606687.1, from coordinate 92,518 downwards.
AATAATTTAAAGCAAAACAACTAAGAATGGATTAAAACTTGCCTCTTATTTCGTTATGATTTGGGAGTTACCATTAGATAGGAGATTCATAACACCTGAAAATACATGAATTGCCATTCCTGTATTTTGAAGTAGCATTTTCTTTTAAATACCCATTGATCTGGCACTGGTGGCTCTCAAAAGAGGTACAGGGTGCCATAAGGGGTTCTGTATCTCATCAAAAGTGTTTTTCTAGGGAATTACTGTTAAAAGATGATTTAGGAGAAGAAGGTTTCTCCCTTTCCTTCAAAACAAAGATTATACATTCTGCTGCAATACGGATGTGTCCGAATGCAAATCAAAAGATTTGTAACACACACTTACTACAGAAGCAGAGCTACTCCTTGGGTTTATCGGAAAGCAACTGCTTCGGGCTGTCCCCCCTGCTCCCTGTCTTTTTCCATGAGCACATTGAAGATGAGGCATTACATTTGATGAAATCCAGGACTGCAGAACAATACACCATGGAATCAAGCTATGCTCTGGAAAATGTAGTTCCTGCATCTTTAATATTCTCCATTTCCTTTTATCCTAACCTTCACACTCCCAGGAGCTTAATAGTTCTTCGTCAGCTTGGTGGTTCCATGCCTCTCTTCTTCCTGCTGGTAGACACATACCTTCCGGCTCGAAATACCGACGCACGTCGGACAATCTAATTTATAATCCTAAATCTTCTGGAAAGGGCTGCAGAGGCCAGGCCTTACAGGGCTTTCCAAGTTAATTCTGAAAGTAAAACAGTATATGCAGCAGGCGAGTAACTTTATCTAGATTTCAGAGATTTAGTTACATGAAAGTGAGAATATGAAAACGTTTTTGCATGTAGCAGAATACTGTTGAACACATTTGGAAAGGATCAAGTCAAGACTACCTAAATCATTCAATAAAACCTGCTACATAAAACATCTAATAAATTGTAATGGCAAGGACTTGTGCAGAGAGGCTGAAATTCCAGCTATGTGCTGAAAATAAAAGTTTGGTCACATAGTCACTCTCTTTACTTTTCTTTGCTGACTTTACTAGCCATTGGGCTGGAAGTGTCCAGTTTCACTGGAACACCACAGAAAATGTTTGGCACCGGTCTCAAAGGAGAAATGATTTGGTATGCTGTGATTTGCTTTATGATTTTGGGGATACTTTATTAATCCCTGAAGTTTCAAATCTCTTAAGACCATGATTAAATAAAAAAAACCCTCCCTTGGTGCAAAGGCAACTCCTTTCATTAAGAAAAAGGATCATAAAACTCCTGTGACAAAGCAATAAGGATTTCATAGTAAATTACAGAGTTAAATAATGATAGTATCTCACATGAAAATAAAACTTACTAATTCAGTTAAGCACTCTGTAAGTAAAACTGGAATGCTGCTAATACAATAAGATTTTTGTAATCATGTTAGTAAGAATGATAGCCGTATGTTCTATATCCTGTTCCTCAAGTTCAGTACCTATAAGACGCAGTGCAAGAAGAAAAGCCCACAGAATATATATGAGGAATCTGGAAACATCTGTTTCTGTTACTCTTTGTTCTAGCCAATAGATACGTTGATTAAATTGCATTTATCTGCATTTTTGCTGCTGAACTACCTTAAAGACATAACAACCAAGGCTAGGAAGTTATTCAACATATGCAATAGCATGTATTGTCTAAACCAAGCTCTCTTAGAGACAGGATGTAAGATACTTGTTATTACTTTCTAGTTGTCATGATCCAGGAGTTAAGTTCAGTTTGGGGGAGGTTTAGAAACTGGACATGTTTTCTCTTAGTTACTTTTTTTTTTTTTAAAGTATCATTACCCAGTATGTTCTCATGACTTGTGATGTCACCATAATTTTAACAACTAATTTAAACTAGTTTCAACAGGCACCGCAGAATTTAGCATGGAGGGACCCAGAGAAATCTTTGGTACATCAGTATAGCCTAGAGCAGGGCCAAAGGTTTCCTCAGAACCAGCTTCCTCTTCACTACCTTCCAGACTATTTTTGTCTACACTTTTTAATGTTAGTGTAGATGATGGCCGTGTGCTGCATTTGGGCCTGTTAATTTTTTGCTTATTAATGGCTAATGAACTCAGTGAGGCAACAAGCCCGCATGGTCCATGCAAAAGCCAGCACTCAAGCTCAGTTCCCATGCTACGAGCAAGGGTAACGAGCTTCCCGGGTACGGCTGCGGTGCTAACCGCTTCTTTTCCCCACAACTTCCCTCTCTCGAGGCCAGGCCAGTGACTTACCCTAAAAATAAGGGTCAGATCGTAGCTGTATGGTGGGAGAAACTATACAGCGTAAAAGGACTACACGCCAGCTCTCCAGCTTGCTCTCTACATTAGCTCCTCCAAATAAGACGAGAGCGCTATGAAGGTATGACCACAATTCAGCGAAGTTTCGAGTAAAACCAGCTGCCCAATGTGGAGGGGAATGTAAAGCACACATTTAAAAAAAAACCCTGAAATGAAACAGGTGGCATGACTGCTGCAGCACAAAAAGCTAAGGAGCTGAAAGCTACAAACCCCTTCTTTTCTGGGTCGTTCTTGCAGTAAGACTGTGACTGCCATGAGCCAATATTTGCCATAGTTTTTAGCTCACTAACGTCTGCTGCTCTTTCGACTGGGGCTCAATTCCATGCGCTTTGATATTCCTGAAAATACTTATATCGGCTGTAATGAGGATTTGATTGGAATCAGAAATAAAAGATAACAAGTAGGGGTTTGGACAACCCTTTAATGTAACAGGAACACCTGGGCAGAGGGGAGCAAACCAAAAAAAAAAGCGATACTAAATTGCCACAGGGTCAGAACACCAATCACCTAATCTGTTTAAAGAAGACAGTAGTAGACAAAGTCTTGCCTTGAGTTTTAAAAAATGCATCCGACATAGAGAACCATATGAAAAGAGCCTGCATCACGGGTAACAAAAGTTGAGTCATAATTACCTGGAGACAACTGCACAAGCAAATCCCACGTATTTCAAATACACAGATGATCTGGTGCGTATTACTTGAAATATACTTTACAACTGTAACTGTGAAATATGTCCCAAGCTCACTCCCACCCTCTTGGACTAGAAATGGCAACATAATTTACTAACAGCACAGGATAGGAAGGGTGCGACTTAAAAAGTACCAGTAATTTAAAACTTTCCTCCACAGCAACATCCCCGATCCCAGTGACCAAGAAACGGGACATACACAGGGCTGTGGTCCAGGGAGGTCGGCTTTCTCCTTCCACTGCTGATGGTAACGCAGCAGGGCACAACTGACTGTCGGGAAGAAAAAAGTGCTGATGGGACAAAGTCTGGGTGGGAGTCTGACGTTCTTGACAGAGCAAGAGTGAGGGGAAGGAAGGAGAAAGAAGGTGTAATAGAGTGGGGAAAGGGATGAGTGATGTCCACTGTGTGGGGTAGCAAACCTTTTTAAGAAGCCAAGACATACCAGACATGACTCACAAAAAGGAAAAAGGAGGAAGAAAAATGTGTTTAACTCGAAGACCACCATTTGTGGAGACTCTTGCAATAAACCTCGACTGACTATTCTCTCTCCTAGGACAAGCCTTCAGGTTTTGGCACCTCGTTCTCATGATAAATGTTCCAGCAAGAGCAGGAAGAGACACAACCCAAGTAAGGTTTAACAGTAGTTTGTAGACAATAAAATAGGAAGTGGTGCATACATGAGGTATTTTTATTATGGTCTTAGTTTTTGTAACTTTGCAGTCTTCCTTGGATGGCTTATTACTACTCAAAACCTATTCCCATACCTCTGTATTATTACTATTACTATTACTAATACTATTACTATTACCACCACTACCACCACCACAACAAAGTATTTTTCTCAGCCTGTGTTTCAGAAGTACCGTCTAGTTTTCCTACATTTGGCACAATACAGCAAGTTGCTTACAAGGAACCTCACGACTCCCAGCCAAGTTTTGAAATATATAATCAGTTGCAAATGTTTTGGGGTGGTTGACTGATGAATGCAGTAACTTTATTATTTATCCCATTTTTTACCATTAGGAAATCTTAGATATTTTCAGGATAGCAGTACTTTTGCTTTTTTAGGGTTAAAAAAAATCAGAAACTTTGGAAAATAATCAAAACAGCTGTTTAACACATTGATTGGTCTGCTCCTTGTAATAATAAGTACAGTAGTGGTATTAGAGTGATGAACTTTCGTAAGAACTAACATAATAGGATAATTTCTACTATAATAAAACACAGTGTCAAAATATAGTTACCTGCCATTCTTTATACTTTATAAAAAACACTTTCTTTCCGGTATTCTCATTTCAGCTTCTTCTTCCCCTCATAATGATACACTTCATCATTTCAGGAAAAAATCAGCGACTTGCTGAACACTGCCCTGGGCCAGAAAGATTTTCATTCATTCACCCTCTTTTCAATTCCAAACTTGTTTATCATTTAGAGCTGCTCTTTTTTTTTTCCCATTCAGCATGTCACCTGTGATTTACATGAATAATAAAAACAGTCGGAGGTGCATTAGTGAGGACTTGCGTATTTTGGAAGGTATATAAAGCCTCGTATGTCAGGATGTAAGCCAAGGTCTAAGTAATAAGGAGCTGTTACTACATCAACAACTTGAGCTAGGATGTTTTGCAACTCCTTCATGCTGTTGGCCCCTGACCACTCTCAGAATAAGTATGGTCAAGGAGGACCACCGGTCTGCTCTGACATAGGAATTCCATAAGAGATTATTCAGGCAGTTACAATTTATTTAGAGGGGTGGGGGTGTGTGTGTGTGTGTGTGTGTGTGTGTGTGTTCAAGAATTTCTTTCTCAGCTTGCCAATGAGGCCTGAAAACCAAACTGGCTCTGAAGAACAAATATATATTGCCGCATCAATGACTGTGTTGTGAGACTGCTTCCATGTCAGGGAAAGAAACCCCTGGCAGAATACTTGCAGGAATCATTTATTGGGGACCTGCCCCTCCAGTTAGTAAAATTATCTCACCTTACTTTGAGGACTGGAAGTCAGAGGTTTTTCTCCTCCATTCATATTTCAACATCAAATACATCTTTCTCATTTTGCAGCATTTAAATACAATTCTACCACTTCAGGGTCTGAACACGTTCACAATTTATTAACCTGTATTTTCAGAATTATTGAACACGGCAGTAATAAAGGAAAAAACCCTCCATTGTTCAGGCAAATAATTTTGATTCTCTATTCCCTCATGTCCCCAGATAATGTCATTTTCATAACGTGAGAGATCTAAAACACAACTATCTAAGCATTTTTTCAATTATATCCCAATGGGTTTTGAAAATAGCATTGGCGGTACAGAGCTTTAGCCCACAGCAGGACACGAGAGTGCACCAGAAGTCTAAAGACCAGGTTCCACTTTTGGTGTTGATGCTGACCTGCTGCAAAAAAGGGGGGGGGGAACCACTGTGCCTCGCTATGTCTCTGTATCTTTCCCATCTTTTATCTTACACTTAGACTGCAGACTCTTTGAGGCAAAAGCTGTCGCTTTGACAAACTACGAATACAGGGTAGAAACAGGGACCTTGGTCTGTTTGGGTTTTCAGGTGTTACCACAACTTAAAAATAGAAAGCACCTCTTTCTGAACCCAGATTAATTTTGTAACAAGTTGCTGTAAACAGATTCCATCATCCTGACTTCTGTTTTTTGGCATTCCCAAATTTATACCTCAAAATAGGAGCTCGAACTCAGCTAATACAGACTGTCAAAACTTTATTTATTTCTCTGGCACCATGACAGTTCACACCAGCTGAAAATCTGCTTTGCACATTCAGGCTTCCACCCTGTAGATGATGTTCCATAACTTGCATAGCCGAGACAGGATTTTCAAAGTTATGCATCTCAACCAAGGCAGGGACAAGCCAGAAACAATGTGATTACTCTTATCACACTCTCTTTCACTGCAAATGTGCTGAAGCTCCATCTTTTTAGCCAACAAATCGTACAGTGACTTTTGTAACTAAATCTCTGAAAGGTGTAGAAGGAAATGGTTTGTGCTTTTAACTTTTAAATCTAAATTAGTACATGCTTATATCAGTTTTTTTTGCTACTTATTCTTTAAAAAAGGAAAAAAAATTCTTTACCTGGGGAAAAAATACCTTCAGAGGCATCAAGTTCTTCATTCCCCACCCCAAACTGCAGAAGCTGCACTTGCTTAGCGATGTTAACAGAGAATATACATTAATATAAGTGCTAAGTCTCAACTATTCTGTAGACTTCAAATTTTAAATATGAAGTACTGAAAGTCTATAGCAAATTCTTTAAGAAATCCCATGACTGCAAGAAACAGTAAAATATTTGTTGAGTAAATTGGAACAAGTAAGTGTTAAGTAATTGGTAATTGCTAATAGGCATTTGGGAACTAGGAAAGCTAATAAGCTGAATGCATCTTTCATCAAGTTTTATTTGGTTGTTTCTAATAAAGAACTAACTAATCAGTATTCCTGTTGAGTCCAGCACTGCATGTCCTGCAGCATTAAAAATCTTTCACCACCCACACTGCATTGCAAATGTTTAGGGAAAAAAGGGTTTCAGTGGTGTGGGTGCCTGAATAAATGCAATTTAGGGGCAGTAGAGGTGGGGGAAAAGCTGATGAAAAGCCCATTCCTAAGAACACCCTGCAAGAAAACAGCAAATTTGTACATCATCCTAGTCTATACCAAGGCTCTGTGTGCATTATAAAGACTGTAGAGAAAATATTTACTGCTGTGTTTTGAGGATATATTATAATAATGATCTCTCTCCCACAGACTGAAATATATGTGGATGGAGTTGGTGATAAAGACTACAGTAATAAGACAAATATGAGAACAATTTTTTGGGTGAGTGCCACTACTCCAGGATGTCACTGGCATCCCAGAGAGCATCTGTTGGTCTGTGTGGTCTCATCGCCGCTCCTTCAGATACTCTTCCTGCTGCTGCATGATCTCAGAGAGACTCCCTTCTCCTCTTCCTCCAGCCTTCGCCTGTCTCCCTCAGCCGCATCCAGTGCCTTTTCCTTCTGGTTGTATCTCAGGAGCCTACCCTCTTCCAGCACCGCATACGACGCTCAGTAGCTGCTTCTGGAGCCTTGCCTTCCCTCCTTCATGTCTGGCTCAGATCTCCATGGGAGAGCAGTTAAAATGACCATCCATTACTGCAAAATCCCTGGACACCATCTGGGAAACCAAATTTTCCATCTGCTCTCTCACATGGAGAAGATGCTTTGTAGTGGAGATGGCTGAATTTTCTTCAACTGACAAAAACAAAACCCAAGCCCTAAACATTTTTATTAAAACCAGAAGCATGTTCAGGTCCCGGTATTTCATCAAGACACAAAACATATTTCCACAGGAAATTAATTTTTTTCGAAGTTTCCAGCACCCCCCTCCCTTAAATCAGCCCTAAACTTCTTTAGCAGCCACATGAACTCTCTGATAACCTCACTGTGCCGTCACTGCGGAAAAGGCAGATGGAAAAAATTCTGACCGACACAAAGAGGAAAAGATACCTCTCTACCAGGGGTGTCCATCAGTAATTGTCTGCTTAATCCCCTTCTGTGCCTCTGGAAACCTCCCCCCTCCTCACCACGGAGCTGAACAGAGGCTTGACAGCCGTCCTGCTTTGCTTGGAGCTACGGTGCAGAGCGGGTAAAGACAACCAAGACACTGTGAGTCTCCAAACGATGGCTATCAAGCCCTTACCATTTTCTGAAGTCAAAATAAATTTTTACCGACACTTCTCAGTGGGTGCAACGGGATCTCTGCTGAGGCTTTTATGAGCCCGGTGAAGTTGGGCTTGCAAAGGAACTAGCAGTCAGGAGTGTTATGTGTAGCAGTGGTTCTCTACCTCTTTTTACAGCCTAAAACTCACTTGAAAGAGTTGGAAACACTCTGAGCCTCACCGAGCTCAGCTTTTTTCCATTCTCTGCCATCTCTCTCTGTTTCCATTGCCCCACTTTGCCTCCCACTTCTTCTGCAAAAGCTGATTTTCACGCAGGGAAAACTCTTAGGACCAGCACAGATCCGGGCTTCACCTTTTACCTACAGTTTATCCTCTCTTACTTGTTTGAAACTACAGCCACTTTCAAAAAAGCAATTTTTTTTTCATGGCTTAGATCATTATAACTAATGTTTGTAACTTCTATTTGGAAAGTTTGGTTCAGGCTTTGATCTTCTTTAAGCATATAACTTAGACAAAGTTGTTCTATTGAACTGAAAGAGACTTACATTCCTGAAGTCAAGCATATACACAAGCGTTTTAAGAATTATGGCTTCAACCTAAGTCAATCCTAAACCTTACATGAATTTTGGATATTAAAAAGAAAAATGTTTTAAACCCCAAGTCTCTAAGGAAAGAAATAAATACTTATATATGTCCACTATATTATGAAAACTACTGTACTTGAATAAGACAGTCATGAATGTTTTTTAGATTTAAGAAAATAATTTTGAAATAAAATATGTCCATACATACATGATTAATGTGGCTTCTCTGTTCTCTTCTGCTCAAATTATTTATATTCCTAGTGAGAGGGGAAAAATTCTTTCCAGCTAAAGAAGCTGCCTCTTTTATGAATAAAAATGAGCTTTTTTTTTTTTTTTTGCAGAAAAGTGGAAAAAGGCTCTTTCAGTTTGAATTTCTGACATCAAAATAATATGGTGCAACTCTGAATATGATCCCCTCCTCTCTTTGCTTTCTACCATGTCAAATTTTCATAACAGACTTCAGCAACACTTAGAGACTCCAATGAGGCATTTAGTAAAGTACACACAATAAGTAGGTAGTCATGGTCCAAAGAGCCTTTAAGGAAAAGACAGGGATGGAGATAACACAGACGGAAACAATAAAGTAGCACAATTCAAAGAGTAAGCAGTCATCCCACACCCATTTCCTTGCCATCACAACAGAATGATTTCCCAGCATCTACATTTATAATAAAGACTCCTGCAGATAGCCGTGTTCAGCAAGATCCTAACGATTCAAGTCCAGGAAAGCTTATGAGGCCAGATGCTTAATGAGTAAAGAAAGAAAACTGAAGTGTAATCCACATGTCATGTAGCCACATTGCAAAGCAGACATTAGCCAGGGAAGAAATGTTAGAACAAAAGGTTTTTGTAGGATCAGGTTATAAAAAAGTGGGGAGCTCTTGAGACAACCCAGCAATTTGGGCAAGCTCCAGAAAGCGAGGAAGGCTTCCTACTGTAGGGTTCGCTCCCTTGCCAGCTCAATATATGGTCCCCTTCTTCAAATTACAGAAGACTTTTCACTTAAAACACTGTCTTAAGCCATTGGTGATGTCCTCGTTCTCTTCTGAGAATCACACTGTAACACCTGAAGTTGCTACAAGTCTCTTGTATTTACGTAGAAAATTTGCTAAAGGGTTGTGAAGAGCATTTTGGGGCTTGTAGCAATTTTTTGGTAGCTCTCCAGACACTGTGCCCATTTCATGCTTGTTTGTAGCTGTGGAGATTGGGGTCTCTGATCCCCAGGGTCCAGTCCAGGTTCCTTTCTACTAGCAGTTCGTCAGAGATGCTGCCAACAGATCAAAGGCTACTGATTGCTGCAATAGCATCTTTCTTCACTTTGCCAAGGGATGGAGGTCAAATAGGACAGACAAGAGCTTTCAAAACTGAACCGGTATAGAACAAACATGGGTGTAGGAGCCTTCAACTGACATGAACAACCCAGAGATGAGAAAACAAGGTCAAACTGGAAGTGGTGTAGAAACAGAAAAGGAAGAAGATAAAGAACTGAGGACTGAAAGGAGAATAACAAGGATAGCAGGAACAGAAAACAGTCTTTTTGTTTGCCTACAGATCCAGCTCCTGGTGTGAAACTTCTGACGGTACATAGGCAACACTGTGTTTTGAAACAGCAGTTTTCTGGATGTCTTCTCAAAAGTTGCCTTTTCCCACTACCCAATCCGTGGTGAAAGTGTTTGGTGACAAATAAAACACATACAGGTTTTCAGCCACACAGACACTGAGTATCTGAAAGGTCCGTTTGTAAAAGCAGTAGAATGAAACTCTCCAGTAAAAACAAACTATTAAAAAAACCCTGCCTAAATGCTGCCCAGTGGAGACAAAGATAAGTTTGGATTGATTATGCGTTGCCCTCACCTCCCCCCCTACCCCAAAATCACGAGAGGCGAGATGACCTCCGCTCCCGGCCATCTCCCCAAGGCAGATGGGGCAGCGGGCGGTGGTGCCTCCCCGCCGTGGGCAATGCCCCGAGGCGGCTCGTGGCTCCCTGGAGGGGCTAAAACAACATGGACGTGGTCAGGGAAGCCAAAGGAGAGGGGAGAGACATGCCTTGATGTTTAGGAATTGAACAAGTAGTACATTTTTCAGAAACGAAGGTCAGCTATTCATGGCCTCGCAGTTACCTACGGCTACTTCTTCTCCCACCTCCACCGGCAGAGCCAGAGGTTTAAAAGCGGTTTCAAATCGTAACGGATTCTTCATCAATCTTTCAAAAATCACTCTTGAGGTAGGTATCTAACTGTCTTATTTGCCAAACCATCTCAGGAAAAGCCTTATAAAGCCCAGTTTGCTCTTAAATCGTAAAAAAGAGAGCAAGTTATTTGCTTCTATATCGTAGCCATCAGCACTGATCCCACTCAAGGTAACAGCAAAGTGCCTTTCAAGTGAACCTCGCTGGAACACTTGGCCACGATTCTTTAGTACAGGTACACAAGTGAGTCAGTCATAAGTTACGCTGAACAGCGAATCAAATGGTATCATTTTCCATTGGTGAGTAATCGACGGGAAATGTGAAATGTCATTACAGGGCTGGTTAACCATCTGGTAAAAGCTTCTCTATGAACAGTGCAGATGAACTACATTGAAATATTAAGGAAACATCAACTGAAGCTATTTAGCCTCTCCAGAGACCTATAGTTCACGCATGGTGGGCAGGTAATAATGTCCAATTATTCTGGAAACAACTAAACAAGTCACTGTAAAATTATCTCATTTGCACTGGATCCAACATTAAGTATTTTTTAAAATATTCATCATTCATTCCAGGTAACAAAAAGAAACAACTAATCAATCTCCAAGGAACTGCCCATAAATCAAAAAGCCATACTGAGAAGCTGGCAATTTTTCATTATTCCAGGAGTAATATTTTAAAGCTGACAAGCTGACAGGGTGGTCCAGGTCTGTGACATTATCACATCTGTGATGAACAACCAAGCTTTACACAACTACAGTAGCAATTGTTAGAGTTACTCTAACAAGTTACCACAGAACTTGTGGAAAAACAAAGACTTTTTTTTTTTAAAAAATGTGAATTGAATTTACTTAGCAGAGAAGTTATTAAAATCAAGTTTGGGCCAAATTAAAGGCATCTTGTTATTACTACACAGAGAAGACTTGATTTTGCATCCCCTTACGGTGATTAGCGACAGCCTTTCACAGAAGACTCATCAGAACAGAAGTGTACATTCAGCCTTTATTTATTTCAGAGCAAGCTGACATGAAAAGGTTAAAAATACTTCAGTGAATGGCAAATCAGGCAGTAAATTTGAGGTTATCCTGCTTGCAAGTGGTGCACATTGATGGATCACCTGATGGTGGTAATAGCACATAAAAATAAAGTTGTCCATTGCTTTACACCCCTGTCTGCTGAGGATGTAGTTCAAGACTCCACCAATGTCACCCAACTGCCTACTGAAACAGGTAAAACCAGGGTCAATAGAGCTTCTGACGAGTCATGTTGGATGTTCATCTTACCTCTTCAGCCACTCCTAACTGCTGCCATAACTTAAGGTGTGAGCAAGCAAATCCTGAAAGTCCTTTAAACACCTGGCCCAATTCTGCACAGTCCGAGGGTGATTGGTTACACACGCATGAGGAAGACTTGAAAAAGAGCAGGCAAGGCAAAAGCACAGAGCCTAAAAGCCTGGTTTAGCAGAGCAACGGTCCTCAAGCATATGAGTAGACATGCAATTTATCACCTTTTTAAATTTTTTTTTTTTTTAAACTTAGAGGAAATACCAGCTGCCTCTACAGAGAGTTTGAGAACGGTTTCTGGTTTGGATGGTTCAGTTTAGGAGAAAACTTCATCCAGCCTTGTGCTGCAGCACAGTTTGCTGTTCAGGGACTCAGGCACAGCAGAGCAAGGAACTGCAGAAAGGAGCCTTTGGACCTGAGCACGTACAGCATCGTACACGTGCAGGAGCATCCCACAAGACAAGCCAACGGGCATGCAGTATCTCCATACAGCACGTACTGACCAGGGTACAGCAAGAATGTGTTTAGGAAACACCCTTTGCACTCTCTTGGCAAATGGCTTGACTATAGTTAAGTATGGGATGGTGAGGCCACAAAAGTTTTGGGTGAGATGAAGTGAAGGACTGAATGTCCAAACTACCCACTGTTTTACTCAGCTGGCCTAGCTCTTAAACCAGGGAATGTCACATGTATAAGATGACATCTAGTCACATGGGCAGAAAGACTTGACTGACCGATTTATCTGAAGGTTTCCATACCCAGTGCCATGCTTAGATTTGACTCATAACTAGCTCAGATATTTGCTAACAAAAATCAGGGACACCACAAGGAGTGTTACTTTTCTTTACATTCAGACGCACACAAAAAAAAGCAGTAGAGTGTTGATTTTGCCTCTGGTCTTTTTGTTTTGCCCCAGTTCTTTTCACTTTAGAGAGTTTACCATAAGATACAAGTACTCACTTCCCTCATTTCTGTCCACTTTCTTCCCCCGCTTCTCTCCCTCATTGTCTTTTCTCATCCATTAAAATACAAAGGATTCGTATGTTTTTACAAATTCTCTCTTTTCTTTACAATTTTGATGATACAAGAACACCAGAGATTTTAGAAATGGAATTGCTGTGTATTCAGACATGGCCACTTGCACAACACAGCCTCTATTTTTGGACATTTATCCTCTCTATCCAAGCCTTTAAGCTTGGATACTCAAATCCTGTTGTGCTTCTCAGGTGCCAGTGGCAAAGCAGAAATCATTGGGTGGTAATATATTATCAATAGTCAAAAGAGACAACTTGTAAATTCACACAGTCAAACTTCAGATCTGCTTCCTTCAATCTTCAGGAAATTCTAAGAACAAACACCATGGCACAAGTCTAAGACTTTTAAAGACAGCTTTTAAATCGCAAAATGCTCACAAAAGGCATACGGTTCCCTTGCCAAGCGCTGCGTACTGCTGAATCTGAGGACGTCTCAGAAATACTCTCCGAGTGATTTTCGTTAAACTCTCCAACTGCAAATCTAAGGTTACATCTACATTAGCAAGCATGTGGCCTGATAAGAGTGGATTTATAGGGTGAAAAAACGGTGTTGAGTATCTGATGGGCAGATGATACATGCTTCAAGGGAATTTACTTCAGGCTAGTTTTAGTCTGGGCCTGTGGACTGTATATGTAGATATAATTAGAGAGCATTAAAAGCAACACTGGAACACACTGTCTGGTTTCATTTAATCCGAAAGGAAACCACCTTGTATACTCAGAGACTGCTCTGTGCTGTGAGCCAAAGCGTGGTAAGTGGCGATGATCAGGAGATCACTAATGTAGCTGCGCCCTAATTAAGTGTCAGTCTGGTCTACCACGAAGGTTCAAATTCACATTTCCTAAGAAAATTATCAGCAAATTTAATTGGAATAGTTATGTTTATGGTCCTAAAGAAATCTCAGCGATAACTGAACCTGTCTCTGAGTTGCCAAAACTTTCCTGTCCCATTCTATGGATACTTTGATAAAAAATAAATTGGAAATTCCAGTGTGCCCTTGCAAAATTCCTGTATATATCAAACCTAATGACTGAAGACTAGGGATTGAATTTGAGCCAAGTCATGGTTCATAACTTGATTTTGAGCCTGTTCCAGTAACACCACCCTGCCTCACGCCAGTTTGATTTAGAGATAGGCTTTGTGCCCAGCATCTAATTTTGTATATAATTACAGTTTTAATGTTTGTAATATGGTCTCTGTAAAAGGAGGAACCCTCTGAGGAACCTTCAAACTACGCTAACAGTCTGAATAGCTGCTTAGGTTAAGACTCCAATGCTTGAAAGAAAAGAGAGAAAAAGTGAAGATAATAGATGAATACAGCTGAAGCACGCTCACATTTCTTATCTACTGCAGTCGTGGCCCTTGGTGGGTGCAGGACGCCGTCCTCTACACAGACGTGTGCACCGTGTTTAGATGTGGAAGTGGTAGGACTGAGATTAGGATCACAATAAACAGGCTTGATTTCAGCATGTAATGTGAGGATTATTGGCTATACCTCAGAGATATGTTTTCTTTTTGTGACTCCTCCTCCATTGGCATATGGACTGCTGAAAAGCAGGAATTAGACCCCGCTAGTCAAGAGGACTGATTCTGCAGCTACTTTTGCTCCCTTGCTTCCTTCACCCTCAGCAACCTTTAGCCATGCTGCATAGGCTTGTCCTCAATAACAAACCAATACAACTGGCACGTTTCTGTACAAGATGCACAGAAAATGGACAAGTAACTACCAATTTTAGACTCAGCGATGCAACGAATACAGCATTACACCTTCACATGGGCCTGTATCCCTTTGTGGAAGATCGCTCTGATGATAAAGCTGGCACTACATTTCAAAATGATTCAAGAATCCTTAAGAATAACCCAAACAAGAACTGAATTTTTGTCTCAGAAATTACTCACAGAGGAGACTTCTGCATAATCCTGGTCACAAACTGTAACCAGATCGGTATCTGTTAAGGTAATACAGAAGACCATAGTGCCGTGGTTCTTAGAACTGAAATTGAGACCGGTGCCTGTTTCACTCTCATGTTTCTGGGTGATACAGTTTGACTGGTTGTGTATTTAACAGGCACTGCCAACCTTAACAGGCATATTGACTTCTGGGACTGGTAATATAACATACTTTATTGACTGGGTAGTATTCAGAAAGTAAATCAGAAAGTCTTGGTTTTACTTTTCAAATAACCCACAAGGAGATTAAATTACTAAAAAAAATATATATATAAGATCTTCACCTACAGATTTCTTCATAGTTTTGATACCCTAAGGCAGCTCCTATTGATATGAAAGCTATTTTGCTAATAGTCAGCTAACAGTCAGTTTGCCACTTCTTGTGGAGGGGGGAAATTGGTGGCTGTTACTCCTTGACTAAATATGCACCACAGTCTTTAAACATATGTTGCATCCCAGAACTTATAATTGCAGTTATCAGTGTACTGTTCAGCTTAGCTGCAAATTCCTCCATATTCTTTTGAAGAGCCATTTTTTAAGAAATTACGTTCTATAGCAAAGTCAGCATTCAGATAGTCTCATCCAGGCTGACTTTTAAGATTGGTGTTCTGCTCCTTTTAAGAAAAGAAAATGATTTCCTTTAAAATTAAAACTTTTTGGTAAAGTCCTTCACTTCGGGCTGTTGCTATGACAAAAAAAATGGACCTCTTTCATACAAGGTCTTTTAGAGAAAATTTTTGGCACACTGTACAAGCACAGGGAAACAGGCCACGCAGCTGAGAACAGATTTTGAACGGAGCCATGTACGCTGTTTCTCCGCTTGCAGGACTTGGGATTGCTCCTAACTTACTCCAGGGAGCTCCTTGGCAAGGCTTTTACACCGCCCAGAATCAGGCAAGACCAAGGTATACATCAGCCTGCTCCACACCTCGCTTCTAGGAGAAGGAAACCTGGCTATGGAAGCCAAAAAAGAGACGTGGTGCAGTGCGGCCAGGGCACTGGGTTAGGTAGGGTGCCAGGCACTCCACAATGGCACACAGTCTAAACACAACGAGAAAACCATTTTAGGAGCTTTACCTAACAGGAATGTGAAAACTGGATGGGGAGATACCCATGTACGGCTCTAACCTTTCCCTGAGGAAAAAGAGGTGATGGAGAACACGAGCAGGAAGGTAAAACCAGAAGAAATATCAAACAATATTTACCTCCCACAGCAGTAAATGCTTGAAGCATACAACATTGGGCATAAGGGCTCACGCTAGGCAAATTAAGTCAGTGAGATGCTCCGTGCCAGTAGTCTTCCAAATGAACAGCCACCTCCTTGTGCCACTCTCTTGGTTTCTGGTTGCCCTCCTGACAAACGCACGCTCCCCCCGATGCGGTGCAGCTACCCTCCGTGCCCCCCAGCAGCTGCCTCTGCGGGTCCGAGCGCTGCTCAAGCCCAGCCGCTGCCTCGTCCCACTCCCTTCTGATGCTGTTTCCAGCCCCCAAACCGCAAAGAACCACTTTACGCAAACCACGAGCAAGGAGAAGACTGTACTGCAGAGGCAGTGCTCCTTATGCTGCAAGGGTCAGGGCAGAAGAAGAGACTGCAGAATCAGAGCAACCTTGGCACTTTGCGGATCGAAAGGGACCTCTACCACTCACTCCCTTCGCAAAAATGTTAATTGAAGAGTTCTGCTTTCGCAAGATTTGGTGCTCTCCCTCTCCTTCTCTGTTACCAACAAATAAATGTCAGGGGGGAAACGCGGGTGAGGTTTTCTTCTTTTTACTTTGAAACCTGGAAGAGCCCAACCTTTTTAATTTTAAAAGTTTCTTCAAAGCATCTAGCCAGCTCAGCTACTTGACTGCTGTCACCCGTATGACTGTGACAATGCAGCATGGTCGAGGACAGCTGTGTCGCAGGCCACTAACGGCATGTTATAAAAGTCCATTTTTGCAACAAAATATATCTGGTAACAAAATGTTCAGAGCTTATTACATGTATGTGGAATATAAGGGTTTAAGCAATGCTCCGAAGGAGTTCTGTGAAAGATTAAGTACTGTTTGGCTGGGGAAGATGAGCAAGTCTGCAACAAACCAGGGATGTGAAAGGACATACAAAGACCATACATTACTGGTATCGTAGAAAAATGGTTTCATTCACCCAGCTAGCAGAATGATGTTTTTTCCTTTTGTTTTCCCTGTCACAAGACCCTTTCTTTTTACCTGGCTAAAAGTAGCTGTGTATTAATAACTTGATCAAATGCAGATCAGAAGTGACATTAAGAACTTATTTGCAAGTAATGTTTGGAGCTAGTAGAAAAACCAAGAGGATTTGGAAGGAGTCAATCAACAGACGTCTGTTTTAAAGCAACAGAGACGTCTCAGAGCGAATGCAGCTATTTCCATTCCTCATCATCTGAAGATCCAAGCGTACGTCCTACAAACCTCCCTGAGGTTGCCTGCTTTGTAACTGGATACAGCATTAAAAAAACCCCCAAACAAAACACACACCTCTCCCATTTTTGTGCACACATGTGTGAGAGCTCACAGTTCTTCACCAGGAACTCATGTAAACAAAGATTTTTCAAATCTTCTTGAACTGACTCAGGTGGTGGTTGACAGGAGCAGATGAAAACAGGGTGCTGCACAAGGCTTGTCACACGTGTCCTTTCTAAGGCAGTGCAATGAGGTAGTTCCAAGAAGCATTTCAGGGAGAGCATAAAGGGAGGTTAGCCATGATGCATCAGCTGTCCATTTCAAACTAAATGACTCCAAATAAGAGAGTGGAAAAGCCTGGAGGAAATAAAAATCTCTTAGCTCCTTACAGGGAGTTAGATCCTGGACGGACACCTGAGAACGAGCAGAGAGCTTATGGGGAAGATCTGCTCCACTTCTCACTTCTTCCCTGCTGATGGCATTCAACATGTTGTATGTCTCTCCCATAAACAGTTACTTCAGAGATTTTTTAAGTGCGTATGCCCTCTCTCTTCCCAATTTCCGCAGGCGCAGGTGGCACAGACAACACTCAGCTGGAGCTCCTCGGCTAATGTACAAGGTGAGGAGGAATGGCTATGTCCCAGCCATTGTCCTCAGGTAACAGATCCCACTGCAAAGCACTTGCTTTCAGCTGATTTCAACTTTCCTGGGCTATCATCAAGACTCAAAACAAATAAACTGAATGTACAATGGGAGAGTACTGCTCTCGTGCAGTGTCTAAGTTCCTCCAGGAGAACAGTTCCTCTAGCAAGTCCTCCAGTCAAAGACGCAGGCCAAAGAGTTTCAAATAAAGTTTCTTCAAACCCAGAATCCACCTATTTTGCTTCAGCCATTAGAAGAGCCTCTGCCCTCCAGTAGCTTCCCTGAGCAGCCCCATCCCTGGCTGACTTGGCATTCCCCAGGGCTGTGAAATTCCTCCATTCTCCATTTTAACCTCCATTCTTGGCAATAGCTGGAATTGGTTTTCAGAAGCAGAAAATTTCATTTTGGCAGCAGCCCAAGGGCAATTCATGAGAAGTCAGCTGAGCTTGGGTCTCAATGCTATCACCACTTACCAGGGTTTAGTGAGTCCAAGCAGACAATTTGCCTTGGATCACAAAAGCATTAGTCCTTTCACACAGTGAAAAATACTACCGTGCTTTCTCCTGCTTGACTCTGTCCATTCTTGACCTTACTAACAATTATGATTTATTGTTAAAAGTATTTGTAACTATTCTAATATCTGCTGTTTCACAGACACTGTAAGTCAACACCTGTAGCCTATATAGTTCATAGGATTCCCTCACATGAAAAGCCCCCCAAAGGAAAATCATGTCACAGCAACACCAGGAACAAGAAATTTTATTGTATTGAATTAATTGCACAGCTATATGAGTGTGCATTGCTGTAGCTAGTAACACACATGTACAAAGGGTTTCAGAGTTCAAAAAAAATGAACATATCCATCTCATGATGAACAGAAAAAGGTTTCTCTCCCTCATGGAAACAACAAGTTTTAATGAGATATGTTAAGGAATTATTCTTTCCTAATGTCCTATATGTTTCAGAGTACAGTAAATTGTATGTTTCTAGAAATAGTTGGTCATATACCTCTGCTGTTCGCTGAAACAGAAAGCTTTTCAATCCAAATTGAGAGACATAAAAAAAAACAAACAAAAAAACCCCTGTTAGATCATCTGGTCCATCCTCTGCCAACCCAGAACTGCTCCCCAAGTTTGTTCGTGGTTTATCTGCTGCACTACTCGGTGAGTCAGACAGTGGGACCTAGTGCATCACCTTGGGGAGACTCTTGCACAGTTCAGTAAGACTAGTCTGCTAAGAAATTTTTCCTAATATTGTTTTATGTAATGATGAGATCAATAGGGTGGATGTCTGGCTTACCCTAGTAAGAGCTGTTGCTGAGTTCCCTGCTGCATTTCAGTTTTAATTTACATCCTCTAATCTGCTTTACATTGAACAGCACTGTCCTTCCCTTAAAAAAAAAAAAATCTCATGCTAGCCTTTGTACACCCATCAGAGAATAAATAAAACAGATAAATGCTCAAATACCTGACCTACTTGTTCAGGCTTTGTGAAGGCTCTGCCAAACTTACAGTTCAGATGTGTATCAAACATCTGAAGGAGGCATTCTCTCTTGCCTCATCACCTACAATGTTTTGTTCCAGATATTTTCGTTAAGTACTAAACCTCAGGAATATTAATTTTCTTTGCAAGAGACAGTCCCTTGAAACAGTATAACAAGTAGATTTTTATACATCTGCCAAGACTTGATGATATAGTGGCAGTGGGATTTTTTTGTTTTTAAAAAATAAATCAAGAGTGAAACGTCTGTGATTGAGGTAGGCCCAGAACATGGGATCAGGAAAGCTCCAACAGCTGTGAGCACGGGCAGAGAGGCTGGGTGACTCTGAACCCACATCTGGATTCAATGTCGGGCCAGTTCCTCTCTTTGGAATGACGTGCACCAAATGCATCAGGCCAAAACATCCATGACCTTTGCAGGGAGGCAGGGCTAGGGAGTTTCATGGTTAACGCAAAGAACTGCCTTTTGCAGACCTGGCACTTCCTAAGGGGTCTTTAAGGGTGACAGCATTCGCGAAACAGAATGAAAATTTGTAGCCTCGTATTCAAGATTATTCGATAAGTCTTTTAATAAATGCTTCATGATGACGCTGCCTGGCGGTAAACAAATAAGTTTTCAATTCAGATACTGGTGTCTGCAACGTCCCCAAGGCCATTTAACATTTCAACCCCATTTTCTCTAGGATGGAGCGCGCATCTATGAGATACAACCGGCCAAAGGCATCACCAAGTCTTTACGCATCCACCTGGCGGTCCCGACCGCTGATTCCCCAAGGTGCGAACACAACAACTGCCCAAATTTCTTTCCTTGAAAACCAGAGGACCTCCAAGGCAGGAGCAGGGTCACTTGAACGGCAGAGCGCACTGACATCTAGTGGGTGGCTGGGAAAGTACTTGGGTGTCTTCTGTGCCTGCAACAACTGGGGAAAAAGAAGTAGAAAGAAGCGTTTTGCAGGCCGCTCATTTTCAATCATCAGGCAGAAATCTGCACTGAGGCTCTTGGCTTTACTGCTCCCACTCAGCAGTGCATTGCTGGTTGACAAGAGAGCACCCATCCCCAACTTCACATGGGTTTGAGGCCGGATGAAATTATCATGTTTCCCTCCTCGCCGGTTTGCCTTTCAAGCCCCAACAAGCAGAAGTTGCAAGGTATTCCACATGGGAAGGGAAAGTGTAATTTTCATTTTTTTGAGGAGTTAAAGTGTTTTCCAAGATGGGAAATATTAACCATGTCTACAAGGAACCATAGCTCCTGGGAGCCTTCCAACGCTTTTTGGGTTGGGAGCTGTTATGTTCGCCAAAGTCCAATCCTACAACATAGGCCATTTTCTCTTCTCCTATTGAAAGTGTGTATTTAAGAATTAGGGGTTAGAAGGAAAGAAAATCTTTATTCCTCAAGGACATCCATCACTATCCCCACAGAGTTTCATAAGTGCCAATGTGGGATTGACTTTCACCACAGTTTTCCGCAGAAGCAGCTCCCAAAGGGAGGAAGATTGCCCTATACCACCAAATTATTTTGCAGTCTTTCTCCTCCTCCCACTCCATCCCCATCACATCCAGCTCTCAGAACACCAAGACAAATGAAGGGTCTGGAGAAGAATATTTATACTTGCCCTAGGTGTACTGTTTCTGAAACAACTCTGGCATTACCAGAAAGATGATCCTTTTCCTTGCCCCAGCTCTATTTTGGCCACAGTTCCCACCTACTTTCCATGTGCAGTTGACACCTTCCAGGGTCTGCAAGGGAAAAGAGAACGCCAAAGGCTATAGCCAACCCAACATACCTTTCTGCAAAGGGAAGTGGCTCCCTGTAGAGGAATGTAGCAAGAGAAAGGGACAAAGAAAAACAGAGGTAACACACTTTGCAGTTACATACTCCCAATATGACTTTCTTCCTTAGTTTAGCTATGTCCCTCCAAGTTCATGTTACAGGGTTTGAGAAGGAGTGGGATAGGATTTTTTATGCCGATTACCCATCCTGGTCTGACAGCAAAGGCTGAACTCTCATGCTGTAAAGCATACAGCTGTAGGTAAAAAAGGGAGTTAGTGACACGTATTAGACTGAAGGGATCCCATATCAGTCAGCCGTGCCCAGCTGCACTGTTGTCTCCATCTCAGGGACCACCATTCCAAAACTCACAGGCTCCTTGTCTCTAGGAGACTGTAAATACTCAGCTGAACTCAATGCTCCCATTCCGGCATTGCATCCTCCACCAAACAGTCAGGCACGCTCTGTTTTCTGTCACCTCTTCCCCCATGACAAATTTAGCCAGCTTGGGTCATGTACTACCAGCTGCTTACTGACACAGGACTCCTCCTAAGGCAAAGGATCTGCCTACAGCGTTTATAAGTGGGAAGATGTGTTCGTAATTCCTGCTTTCAAGGTCTCCTTGAGCATTGCCCTCTGATAGCTACTGGGCTTGTCCTCCGCAGCATCTCCTAGTGATCCGTGTTAGACGATACGAGAGAGTCCTATAGGAAACCAGCTGATGCAGGCAGCGGACCAGCTCTTCCCTTAGCGTACAGCAGGACGGCCTTACGGGGTGAGCATGTCCCTGCGACTTCCCAGCCCCGGGTACACCGTTTCCCTTCGCGACACGGTACGTCTCCGCTCTAATCAAGTGTCTGATGGTATTACCCTTTAGCACTTGTAGCCCATCAGGGATTATCGCTATGAGCTTCCGGGCTGATGTTTCGGAAGGGGGTAGAGGCAAGTTGCCGGGATGTCAGAGAGCTGTACGGAGAGCGTAAGTCACTGCGGTGGAAAACAGGCACTTCTTGTCTTTCCTATTAAATGTGCGGATGAGAGAGAATGAATAACAAAACCTGCTTGTCGTGTTTTCCTAAGCAAGGCATATAAAGCTGACGATCTGTAGAATGAAATATGTACGCTTAACCTACATATCTGTCAGGACTTTTTTAATCAGCCAAGGTTTTCAAAAACTCCAGCTCCTGCACCAATTGAGTTTATAAGAGTAGTATGATTATTTAGTGCTGTTCCAAATGAAGGGTCCTCCCCCCTTCCCAAGTTATTAATAAGTTGGGGCAACATATTGTTTTTAGAAGGTATGAGTTTTCCAGGAGGGAGGGGAGGGGAGAGTGATTTTAGGAGAGTGTTTTATTTTCACCCAAGAAAACACAGAGCCTGTTCTAGCCTGCTGTGAACACAGAGGGCTGTTTTAACTGCTGGGCATTGTTCTTGTTGTTTGTAACGAAATAGCAGTAGCAGGTGAAATGATTTGATACCTTACTGATTGCTTCGAAACAGCTTCCCTTCCATGATGGCAGAAGTCAGCATCAGAAGTTTACACTGAATTTTAGGTCCAGCTGTGAAAGGTTCAGACTTTTTAAAGAAGGAAAAAAAAAAAAAAAGTACACTGTCCTTTACATCAAAATGAAAATCAGGCCAAAGATGCACAGAAGTGCAAAGTTTTGCAGTAATTGTCACATAGTATTTACATTATTTCTGTACAAACTTCAGGTTTTGGAGAGCATTTCTGGCTCACTTCACATCATGTGTTGCCAAAGGTCTATGGAGCCTTCCTAGCTTTTGGCTGTGTGCAGACAGTTCTGACTAGCAGAAATTGTGTGAAAGGAGCCAAAAAAATGGTTCTCATACTTGTTCTGAATACATATTGAACACATCTTTGCCAAGCACTAACCTGAACAGAGCCAGCCTGTAATAAAGCCCAAGAACTTATTAATTCACGGAGTGCAGAAGCAGGTGCTACAGGTCTGCTACTTCTACAGTTTTGGTTTGTGCTCTGCTTGTGATAGTTTTTCCTACTCGTTTAGCTGTTAGGGTAAAACTGACCTTTCCAATACGCAGGGATGAAGTGAGCTGTAATTAGCAAGGGAACTCAAGAACCGAGGATATTAAATTCACACTCTCGAGCCACAAAAAACCTGCCTACCTTTCCGCAGTTATTACAGAAGCCAGCGAAGGGGAATAGGGATATCTACCTTATTAAGATCCGGTGGCCTACATTTTCGCTGGAGGGAAGCGCTGCTGCAGTAACCTGAACCCCACCCCATTATTTTCCCAGCTCTCTGCCAGCGCAGTCTATTCAATATAACATCTCGGTGGTACGTACCGCTCAGCTCCCTGCTTGCGTTCGTGCAGCAACGCACCCCAGAGCGGTGGTGGCACAGCGAGACATCCACAAACCCTCCTCCGTTAGGAGAAGTTTCCATTTTTCCTGCCCAGACGAAATTCCACTCGCAGGTGTGGGATGTTTATTTGCGAGAAAGGGCTAGAGAGCAGTAATGTATATTGCATAAAAGGGCAGGCAAAAAGTCTCATATAAGAAGCAAGCAGGATGAATGAGGATTTAGATACAGGATGAAAATTGTAAAACTGGCTTTAATATTGCTATTATGCTTCCATGGGAGGGAGAGAATATGTTAACATTTTTATATTAGAGGCAAACACAATACAAAAGTAAGCCTCTGAGAGATCACCATACCTCTCCTCTCTACTCAAGCTATTTTTTTTTTTAGGTATTAACTGAACTTCCTTCACAAGTGAAGTCCTCCATACTTAAAGACAATCAGTACACAGCGGCATCTCGATTCCTGAGTAGTATACATAATTATGTGATTGAAATAGCAAATGTCAGCAATAACGCTGCTACTTTGTAGTAGACTTTGTCTACTGCAATCATTGTCTGTTAGACGGTTGTTCAGTATAAAGCTATGACCTGGGTGTTACTTCTCCCTTATAGTAACGCAGAGCAATTGGGACCATGTTTGAAATACACGCTGACGGTTTGGTCCCCTGAGGGTTATGCCATCACTTTGCTTACGCATCACTTCCTCCACAATAATTTTGAATTTATCAGCCAACTCCAACCAGACTTGAGAGAGCAGAAGCTTCTGAGATACAAGGTTCCTAAGCATTTTATGAAAATAAGCAGCTGGGCAGTGAAAACTGTCCCTATGAACACTTCCAACATAAGAAAGGCAGCAGCAGAACTGCATTTACTAAACAGCACAGAGACATCACAGGGATGCTCAATGCTCCACAGGAAACAAGTTTTTCAGCCCACTTCTTACTAAAATACAAGTACCTGGGGCTCACCCTGTTCCAGGCCAGGTGTCCTCTGTAATGTGAGGGCTGGGACTGTCCTGGGAGACAGGGGGTCATGAGAGGTGCAGAAATTTGGCTTCACAGGAGCCCACCTAGAGCCATATAGGACATTCAAAGGGAGATGGGTGCTGAATGTAGGTGCCAACGCATACACCAGTTACTCAAAACCCCTTCAGCTTCCTAAGAAACGAAAGTACCACACGTTACTACTTACAGCCTCCTGCCCCCAAATTTCCTTGGATTTAACTTGTTTAATTGCCCAAAAAGAGGTGAGCTTTTGGGCAGAGCAGAGAAAAATCTTTTCTGTTTCAGGTTCTTCCGGGAAGAACAAAAAGAAAACATTATCCAGCGTAAAAGGACCTGAGAACTAAATCCATACTGACGTGAGCTTTCATTCCAGCCACAAAGCAGCTTGGCTATGCCCAGTTAAGGCAGTCACAGCTGGAAGACGGGGGAACTTCAAAACTCCCGCTCTAACTGGAACCCTTACAAGAAGTAAGTAAATGCTATAATTTTTTACACGTGCTACACTCTGCCTCTGCTAACCCTCCCTCCCCCAAATACAGAAATCCTACGTCTCAACCTGCTTCTCCCCACTCTCTCCTGCATTTAAACCCCCAGGGAGGCAGAGCTGGGCACTCTCCTCTCCAGCTCAGCAACCCACACAGGTCGGGCACCTCTCTTTCATTTTTCTACTCGTAGCCTTGACCCTTAAACCTTTGTCTGTAACAAAGTTCATAATGTTTGAACTTCATTTCTGGTGCCTCCCATGCTGCACCTAATCTTCCTGCAATGTTTAACTACTGAAATTCTTTGTGCGGGCTAAAAAAACCTGCTGCAAAATTTGATGTTTTCTGTTTGGTGTCAAATTTTCAAGATTGTGCTACATTTTGAAGAAGTGGAACATTTGTTCTTCAGTGTACTTACTCATGCACACACATAAAATCAATGTATGTGATTAATGTTATTCGCAAAGATAATGCTAATGCAAGTATTTAACTGGCTATCGCTACATACCTGGATAAATGGTACAAGAGGAAAAAGACTTGAACCAGTTACACCCTGCACAGAAGACTAATTCCTTTCACTGTTAGTCTCAGAAGAAGGTAAGGGGAAATAAAGCCAAACCCACTATTTTTGTCCATCCCCCAAAATATAACACATCATGAACCTGAGTCAGAGCTATTATTCTCCATCCCTCCTTTTGCAGGCAGTAGGTGCTGCCGTAAATCCCTGCCTCTCACTGATGAGGTAAAGACAGCTTTTCAACCTTCATTCCATATTGCTTGACTTTTGCAGCTTTAAAAATTATGTCAATATTGCCTTTGCAGTATAATATTTTTGTAGTTCTCCTTGGGTCTCTTCTAGGTTTGCTTAAAGATAAAAGAGGGGATAATTAATTTGTGTGAAAGAAAAGGCAGATCCTTAAATCCTTTCCTGTTGGAAAGCAAACTGAAGTGTGTGCTTAGTAGTGGTGGTAGTTAAGGGCTTTCTCATATTCCTCCTTTTCCCAAGAGGAAGAAGGTGATTTGTAAAAGCCCTTATTACATAGGAAGATCCACTTACAGTGTTTGAGGACATCAATTCAATCCCAGGCTGTTGAGTTTTAGCATTCTTGTAGAGATTCCCTTATTAGCACTACTTATCAGCACCATGCTGCTAAAATAAGTTGTTTATAAAGAACTGGCTCAAAGTCTCCATTTGCAATACTCAGCAACCAACAAAGTGTTGCTATTAATCACACAAAACCCAGAACCATGTTAAATATTCTTCAACTGGAACATCATCCCTTCGCTATCCAGTAAGCCAGACAGGGAGGCAGACCTCATAGCAAATTGCCCCGGGCCCTTTCCTACGGCTTGTTTTCGGATGCTGTATAAATGTCAGTTGTTGAGAAGTGGAGCTTTCCAAAATTGTTCTGAACAAGAAAATTAGATGCTGAAGCCAACAGTACCTTTCCCATTGGTTTCAGCAAGAAGAAAAAAGCTGCTGCTGGAACCTCACTTGACACAGACCACTTCTATTACCTGCTACTGGTGTGGGTCCAGTAGACTCCGGTTTGTGCTTTGGTCCTCAGACATGTACTGTGGCGTGCTGTGCCTATTGCAGCCTTAAGCTTGGCATTTTTGTTTTGTTGGCAGTGAGGCATTTCCTATAACTGTAATTATCTTTTCTGGTCGTTGCATTCAAAGTGATGTTCATTATGAAGCAACAGGCTTTGCACCTATTTTCACCAGGTGAGGTTCTGCCCGTCCTTGCAGTAAGTAGCATTTTTATGGGAGAATTCACCATATGCTGCTGTTTCACTTAGTTTTGTAAGTTCTTTGTCTTAGCCTACCAGCTCTGCACTGTCTGTAAAAAAAAGCTCTGTGGTTGTTGGTTTTGCGATGTAGTTGTGTTTTGGGGGAGATCTTACAAAAAGCAAAGGGTCATGTCTTCTGCCTCAGTCTCTTTGGTTAAATGTTGGGGAGATCTGCACAGACCTAACTTGGTATTTGGGCTGAATTTCCTACAACAGAATTGCCCATTGTGACCGTTTCTAGTCACAAAATGAAGGTTACAGCTTACATGAAACAAGCTGTAGAAAGAAAATACTTAGGTTCTGTGCCACCGGCTGTCCTCCTTGTTCCCCTCCCACCACCATCCCACTCCCCCCCAAGCTAAACTGGTCACAGTAAGTAAACTACAAGAAACATACCATGAGTTTCCACCAGCTGGGAACTAAACGTGGGTCAACTGCTTGTAAGGCAGCTCTGCTCATCTCTGTAACATCAAAACCAACCCAGAAGGTCTCAGCTTTCGCTCTGTTACCGCATTAGTTTCAGTTTGCTATTTGTACAGTGAAGTATTGGTCAGGAACAATTAACATGGTAGAAGAAATTTTGTCTGGTCCTCGTTGAATTCAATGAGTTTTCCAAATGGGCTGCAAAAGATGGGTTTAGGACAAATGTGGAACACGACAACGAGCAGTGTATGAAATGCGGGTCAGTTCAATCAGTCACAGGGCTGATGTGAAAGAACAAAACTCTGCTTGCTTGGACTGCAGGGTCGATCCCTTTGACTATTCACATGAGTAAGACAAGAAGATCTGACTCTCAAAAGCAATGAATTGCTTAGATACAAACCACTTCTTAGAAGATTCTTGAAAGTTTTTTTGAACAAGTTGTTAAGAAAGGTACAGTGTAAAATCAGAAGACAAAAGTTATAGCACAGGAGAAATACACTGGGTTCGATCTTTTCTGCGGCACCAGCCTTATCTAAGAGAGATTAGCACTTACTCTTTCTTCCTTGCCGTTTTGCAGGATGGTAAAACTCTTATTTTTCAGGTCCATACAAATGCCTAATCAAAACGCCTTTCTGACAGGGATCCCAGAAATGTACCCTGTTGATTTTGAAGTCTGTCCTTTACATTTCTTTCTACTCAGTTTTAGCCATGGCAGCGGTGATACTTTTGGCTCTGCGGGTTTTCAAGATGTTTCAAATTCAGCCTGTTATATGAGGAAAAGACCCTGAGAGAGAGGCAAAAAGAGTCATGGGGAAACAACTACAAAAATGAACGAGAGGAAAGGGAGAACATCTTTGCAGGCCTGTTTCACATATCTTGAGCTCTTGCCCTCCATCCTCCTAGAGCTGCACATCTCCCTTCCCTGCCTTTCTGCTTCAGGAACTTCATCCTCTCCCCTCGTGGCAAGGGCTCTGTACGTCCTATCATGTTCCCTTTTCACTCCCATACAGCAGCTTTCATTATTCCTTATCCCAGCACTGTTTGCTTCATATCCGAGTTCTACAACTCTCACCTACAAGAAGCTTCATTTGCTTTTCAGCACTTCTTCTCAATACGAGGAGTTGTGTGCCTGCATGTGTTCATCCACAACTCCTTCAGTCGAATCTCCACATAACAGAAAAAAAATGGGAAAAAAAACCCACTCGAATTTATGGAAAACAAGAATAGAATTTGCTGTGTGTACCGGATTTTTTATGGAGTATTTGCTGCTCAGATACACAGTGAGAGGCACGCTGTGAATATTTCTGCTGAATCCTGTGGTACAGTCTATTATGGAAAGGATGTAGCCCCTACAGTATTTAACTGTTTTGCAAAGAGTTATCCCCTGTCTTCTGGGATACTTCCACACACAAAGGGCTTTTTGTTTGGGTTTGTTGGTTTTTTTTTTTCCTTGGCATGAAGCAGAGAAGCCAAGTAAACTACTGAACTCTCCACCGTAGGGCTGTGAGTCAGCTCCAGGGAGAATCTAATCAACAACCTGTCATCTTGCCTGAGCTTTAGGAGGATGGGGGAGGTTTCAATTACTTTATCTCTTCTCAGGGAAAGCGCCTATCACCTGGTTTCTGATGCCAAGTACATCACAGGGAGATGGTATACTAAGTTCTTGCTTTTAATCAAACCACATTCCTTTTTGAAGTTGGGTTCAGCGATTGGGAACGCCTCTTCCCTGCACCTAAGACCTGTGCACTTTAGACTCCCACACTCCTTGCATGTATAAAATTTTCAAAAATGTCCAAGAGGTGTCGGAGCTCAAGCCACTGAAATGTTAAAAGATAAAGGCTCCTAAATCTCTTTTGGTGCTTTGGAAAAGTTTAACTGCTGTCCCCACTGATCATAGGGAGAGGAAGGGGGAAGAAAGATGGACTGTGAGCCATGCCTGGGCCATTTCAAGATTTTGCAGCCGAAAGACAAGATCGTTGAAGCCAGTTGTTTAACTGGCCCAGGAGTCCAGAGGGAGTGCAGAGCACTGGTGTGAAGTGTTTTCTTTGGCATGTCCCACTCAGGAGACAAGTCTCATGAACCCGTTATGGGTTCTGAGTGCCTTTTTGTGGTTAACTCCAGCCTGAGAATGTATTGCTTGCAATAGTCTAACTTGAAGGTGATGAAAGCATAGTTTGCTCAGCCAAGTTCCACATCCAAATGTGAAGGGCACAATTTCCTGGCTACTTCCAGATGAAATTAGGTGTTCCTGTTGTTATTTTGGTTTCCTGAAACAGAAAGAGCAATATGAACCTTAGGTCCACATCCGTCTTAGCTGCAGGAGGGCCAGTCCTCCCAACAGAGATGAAACCACAGCTCCTGCAGACCTGTTGGTTTCTCCCTTTTTGCCGCACCCAGTTGCTTTCTCCCAGTTATTCTCCAGAAGAGAGTTCCTCGCATCTGTTTTTTAACTTTCTTCAGACTGCAGACAGCTAAGAAAAACGTTGCCAGGGCATGGGAAACAGGGGGGATGAAGGCTGCTGGGCTAGTGGTGGTGACCTTGTTCTCCTGGCTCATGGTTTGACACAGCCAACAAACAGGAGGAGGGTGATGAGACTCAAGAATTTCACAGCTAAAGGTCTGAGAGAAAATCAAGAAGCATGGGAATGACTTTGCCTGAGTCTTTTTGTTGTGAGACCTCTGAGATAGCTCATATGGTCAACCACTGGTGTTAGCTTGCCCCATTCTGGAAAAGGCACCTCTTGCTCTGGACCAAGTCTCTCCCACCAGCAGGTTTGCTTCTAGTGCCAGCGTAGATCTCTCGCTTGCTGCTGAGGTCCTGCCAGCTCCTACAGGCTGCATGTCATGGATCCTTGATAATGCAGCACATTTCAGCAGCTTTTCAAATGGTTGATTGCAGATTGTTGTTGGCAGTTTTTCTCTGAAATGAGCCTTACATGGGTTTTGACACTTATGGAAGCAGTCATCACTCAGATGTTGA
This sequence comes from Cariama cristata, assembly GCF_000690535.1. Classification (NCBI taxonomy): domain Eukaryota; kingdom Metazoa; phylum Chordata; class Aves; order Cariamiformes; family Cariamidae; genus Cariama; species Cariama cristata. The sequence goes on along the minus strand of NW_009606687.1, from coordinate 62,428 downwards.
GAGTTTAAGAAAAGCCTGGATGTGGCACTTAGTGCCATGGTCTAGTTGATGTGGTGGTGTGAGGGCAAATGTTGGACTCGATGATCCCAGAGGTCTCTTCCAACCAAAGCGATTCTGTGATTCTGTGATTCTGTCACTGCAAGGCAGTACTGATGGATTTGGAATCTGGCCTATTTCTGGCATTTCAGAGTACTTTGTAAGGCCTTTCACTCAGACCATACTGAATATGGAATATCTTATCATCGACACACTGATATCCCACAGCTGAGCTCTTGTGCTGGAGATTCAAATGATATCCCTTTCCGGGTTCAGAAGACCGGTTATGTTGAAAAGTCAGGTAATGTAGAGTAAATGCAAATGAGTAGGTGATTAGTACTTATCTGTGTTGCGCATATTGGATGAGAATGCAATTTGAAAGAGTTCTAGTATTATTAACTCGGTTATTTTTGATTCTGGGCTCTTGCTGGAAAGACATATATTGAATGGGTCATAAGAGTGGTTTTGTTTCCCCCCCCCCCTTTTTTTTTTAATGCCTGTAAAATTTGCAAATGCTGTGTGCACCCTTATTTACTTTGCAATCATCCTGCAAGAGCAGTGCTTGTTCTCTTGGCCACATTTTTCAATTACGGTAATTCTCTTTTGGTAGGCTTCCCAGATAGCGAAAGATGCAGCTGCACAGTCTCAAAATGCAATGGGCAACCACTGCCGCAGTACAAAGCCTTGTTTTCATCATATTTGCTCACTTTGCTGATATTTGAGACCACATCATGGAGCCTGTCCTGAAGACTTGCTGCTAGGGTGTGGTCAAGAAGATTTGGGCTTAAATTCATGCCCTTAGAAGGAATCTCAGCTCTGTCTGGAGAAGTTTCCTCTGCAGGCAATGGGAAATGTGGGACTCTGTTCCAAGCACTCCTCCCAAACTGCTCTGTGACCAAATATCCCTGTACCCCCATTTCTCCTGTGTTATGACACCGGTCTTACTATTTAACTGCTTCTGTAAATCTGTTTGAGATTGAGGATCAGCTGTAGGCAGATAGCAAGTAAATATTATTACATTCGCTGGGGTGAACACAGAAAGCCTCCCCTGCAGCAAATATGTCTCAGTTCTCCTCGGGCTGGGGGAGCAGGTACGTTCCCCCGTGTTCACACAGCCCGTGTGCCCAGCCTGACTTCCACGGCCTATCCATTTCACCCTCAGACACATTAGCTAGCATCCATTCAGTATGCTGTTTTCCACACAGTGGCTCTCGAAACCTATTTCTGCTCACCTGACAATATAATTTTTTAAATGAATAAAATTGAAGATTTTATATTCCCAAACAAACAACTGTAAAAGCTTTTACTGACCTATTGCCACATGCCTGAGGACCTGGAAGGGAGTTACCAATTGCCATTACAGGTTCTGCGTGTCCCCTCCTGCAGGGGAGAGCTCTCCCGTGCTGCTGACACCAACGGGGGAGTTTGCAACCGGGTCCCCGGGGCTGGAGGCAAAACCAGGTCTCGGCTGTCCTGAGCTGTTTGCTCCTGGGAAGTCGGTGGTAATTTTTCTTCTCTATTCGGAGAGGGAAAGAAAAAAAGGCCCTGGTGTGGTGGCTTCTCCTTCAAGACCTAGAAAGTGCCCAACGCCCCCAACTCCCATCGATTTCACCAGGCACTCACAACTTAGGAGTGATGGTGCCTGCTATGATGCAAGCCTCAAACTTTGGTCTCTTCATCCTCAAGTGCATATTCATTTTGTTTAGCCGGTTAAAAAATGGTGCCGTTTTGTTGATCTATTCTGATTTATACCAGCAGCAAGTATAACACTTTCTGTGTACGAGTCTCGTTGCGTTTGTGTCCTGAAGGCAGCCGGGGGTAAGGAGAAGTTTGTTTTACTCGCTCACAGGTGTGCCTCTTTCTGCAGTTCCTCTCTGTGAATGAGGTCCACGGTAATAAAAATCTACTCAAGCAAGATCCTACTTGAATTTTTGCTTTGAGCGTATTTTTAGTACATTTTTTTCTCCAAAAGTGATTTCAGCATCTGGTACTCTCGGGACCAAAGTGGATTGCTCTACAGCTGAAATACAGAGTGGTATAATAACAGAGGTTTGACATTCAGATTGCCCAGAAGCAAGCCTTGCAACTGTAATTATGGTCAGATAATTTTTCATTTTATTGGTTTAACTGTTTCCCCATATCACTGATTGTCAATAAGGATGTTTTTTTCCCCTGGACCGTTTGGTGTAAGGCAAAATAACTTGCAGTCTAGTAAAACAGTAGTAACTGAATGGGAATATACACAGATGTGGCTGGTGAGGTTTCAGGGTTATTTTCTTAGTGGAAATTACTCAATTCCAGAAGTCTGAATTTGTCATTTACTTTTTGTTTCAGGAGTTGCACTGTTCAGCCTAAGAATATGTATTTTTTACAAACAGAATCTAATAGAAATAGCATACGTCTTTTTTAAAACAAAGTTTGGTAACAAACCCAGACCTCCAGTATTTTAAAAATACACATAAAGATCTGGTGCCAGCTACTCAAAAATCAATTAGAGACCAGCAACACAGGATCAGATTCTGCTGCTGTTCCTCAGCATGAGTCGTTTTTTTACTTCGTCTCAAGTCTTTTGCGGCTAATTTGCAATCAGATAAAACTCAGTGTGAGAAAGAGCAACAGAGCCGGACTCCAAGTCACCTGGCACTTAGGAAAAATTGAAAAATACCAGAGGCACCTGAAATTTTCACTGAAGACTGGTGGTCACCAGCAAATAATTATTATTATAGCGGTAACAGTGAGTCTTGGCTTCACCGGTCTTTTACTACTTTGAGTAAACTGTTACTTGCCAGATTATTATTATCTTGGCACTTGATGCAAAAAACCTGTAGTTTTCCATGTTTCTTAAAGCTGAGTATACATTTATTGACCGAAAGCATTTATTAAACATATGGGGACAGATCCTCAACAGGCATTAAATAACTTACCTCCATTTGCCAAGAACTCTTGCTTGTTATGTTTTATTATGCTGAGAACTGCAGGTTGAATAGGTGGAAAATGGTGGAAAATGGAAATAGGTGGAAATGCAGCTTCACTATGAAAAGCCAAACGATTTTATGTCTCCTGATATCACGTAGATCTGAACTCCATGGTTTTGGGTTGTCCTCATAGTTGCATCCATATGACAAGGTCATAAGCAGCACAGAGACGTAAGACGTAAATAGGGAATGACTATCCTAACACAGGAAGAAATGGGCATACAATGAAATGAGGATATAGCAGGTTCAAAACACTAAGAAAAAAAAGGAGTGCTTTACCCTCTGCCCGAGGGCGCTTGATACTAAACTCTTGTATGGGGTCAAAAAGTAACTGGACAAAATAATGAAAGAAAAAGTCATTAAGGTGAAATACTAAGATAACATTTCAGGGTGAAGAAACCTGTGATCGTCAGCTTGCAGGGACAGTGCTCTGGATAAGTAATGCTATATGTTTTTCCTATTTTTACTCTCTTTCCAAAACCTCAGCTATTGGCATTGTTGGGACGGACTATAGGAGTAGATGGATCTTTCATCTAACTCAATGTAATTTTTTACATTTCTACGTAAAAAACATTTTTTGAGCCAAAAAATGAGAAAAACTCACACAAAGAGACAGCTGTACACTGCGATACACACTTAAGCTATAAACTGGATGTAAACCATAACCCAAATCTCCCAAACTAGACGTCTTCAGACATAGGATTTGGGGTGATCCCATCACCAGACATACTGATGGCACACAGAATTACTCGGTGTAGGGATATCCTCAGGCTGATTAAAATTAGAGAGGGTGTTTGCTCTGGTAAAACTTTGTCCATTCCACAGATAATCTCCTTTGATCTTCAGGAGAATGGGGTGAAGTCTGAAGCCCTCCTCAGCTTTCCTTACCCTGGCTCTACTTCCACCGAAAAAAGTAGGACTTTTGCCCAGATAAAAGCATGTGGATTTTTTCCGGCAATGACAAATATCAGTAGACAGACTGTCCTCCTGGCTGAGTATTGGGTGCTGTTAAGGGCCAGAAGCAAGATGTTGCAATGAAACAGTCCTGTCTGTGTGACGGGTTCAGAGGTCTGAGTTAACCTGCACTGCTGGTTGCTGGCATGCCTTCCTCGGCTCAGGTAAACATCACCAAACAAAAAGAGCTGGAGACAGATGTTGCGTAACACTACCTTGTATTAAAATCATCTGCTAGCCCAAATCATGTCTTTCATTTTTTTGTCTCTGAGTTTTTCATCAGGTTGAGGTCAGCTGACATTCACCTTTGGTAATCATGTCCTCTGAAAGCTTATTTTTAACAGTGACAAGAGAATAATTTGACATGACCCAGAATTAAAATCTTGTCCCAGGACTCATTCCAGTGAACGGTAACATCAATGGGTGCTGAATTCAGGACTGACGGTTTTCTGCCTTTGTTTATTTGTCCCATTTGTGTAGTGAAAGAAATCCAGGTAGGTAAGTCAGAAAACATCTCAAGTCAGATTCAGACATTAGTCACAGTAGGGTCACACAGATGTCACTGAGGGCCTGTACGCTTTTATTACCTCCTTTCTCTTTTGCAATAACTAGTTTCTTAAATGATTGACCAGCCGTACAGCCCACCACACCGCACTGCTTTATCTATCAGCATCCAGATGAACCACTGCTACTGGGCAATCCCAGAGGATGGTTATTCCATAGCATACATTAAGCTGCAGGAAAAGGAAGGTAACGTTGTGTGTATGGAAACAGGCTTATATCCATATCCTTAATAAGGCTTTAAAGCAGTTGTGAAGAGCCAGAGCATTCTCATGGAGAATCTGGTATGTGACAGAAACAAAACCTGACCCTTTTACAGTACCTTGTGTCCTGGGACCGAGCAGCTGCTGTGATCTTCACAGGATGCATGATATTCCAGTGATATGTGGTAGAACGGATGACAAATAAAACAGAAAGGGTAGGGATTAGATAGTTTAGGTCCAAAAAGCACTAAATGGCCCTCGATAACTCCTGGGAACTATTTATTGATTCCTTCTATGCACTGCACATTCCCATTAAGTGATTTCATTTCCTTATCTCTCCTAATCACATCACTTGGTTTAGAAGTCTTCTGCTCTCTGAAAGCTGGGGGTACACAGATAAGTTCAATTTCTCATGTGGCTATACTTTTTATTACTTGTGAAAAGTTGATACAGTAAAAGTAACTCCTTGGAGCCAGCAGGTCTGGAGCTTTCATCATTACAAATCGCTGCATCAAGGAAGCACCGACGGGTTAATTGCTGTGTTAGTCTCAGTCAGACTAACATGTGGCTTTTTCCATCTCTGTAATGGGCACTGATAAAGTCCTTGGAAGATGTGGCTGCCTCTGAAAAGTATATTGCCACCTTGGAAATAGTAGTAAGAGACTGGTAATAATACTACTAATAAGACAGTGATGCTCTAACGGTCAAATCCTTGAGTCATTGTAATAGCTGACACTGCAAATAATCTCTACCATAGAAAAACTTACTCCACACTGGGGTACACTGCTTGGAAACAACACCTTCATTTTGTGGAGCGAGGAGAGACTGAGGAAAGCAAGAAGGGTTGTCATTTTGGTTGTTTGTTGGTTTTTTTTTTCCTTTAAAAATAAAGGCAGAAATGGAAGGTCTTCAAATCTTTTAGTTTGCCAAAAATGGAAAAAAAAGCATTCCTTACTGTAGCTGACTCTTGCATGTCATCCCAGGGCGATCCAGCGCTTTTACTGCCCTTGCCTCAAGGAGCTGTCAATGGCCCAAGCTTCTCACTAGCCAGCCCCATAGCACCTGGAGCGCAGGAGGTTTCTCTTCCACCCCTGGGAGCAGACAGAGGGTCACCTCCGCTGCCTCCCAAAGCCGTGCGGGCGAGCGGGGAGGGCAGGGCTGTTCCCTGGGAGAAGACGGTGCCGGTGACCATGCGTTGCCCTTGCAGACCTTCCAGCCCGCTCAAGGCAGAGCTCGCTGCGGGCTGCAGCTCACCCAGACTGACTGCTGGCACCGCTCACCCCTCAGCCAGGGAAAAAAATCTGCAGTTACACTGGAACAAGAAAGAAATGAAAACAGATATAGAACACCGGGTCTGTTTCTATTGGCTCTGGCTGCTGGGCACAGTGTATCAGCAGCCTCCGATTCCCGAAAGGTCCCTCCTTTGTAGATATTTACAGAGGCATCTGCAGCAGTCAACCGGACGGCACCTAAATGAATGAAAAATAAACCTACGAACCGGTATTTCCCATTCTTTGGAACACAGTAAAAGTGTCTCCTGTTCCTTTCAGCACCTAAACTAAATACATTCGTCGGCACAGGAAAAGATGCTGGCACACAGTTTAGGGAGACACTTATTCAAAGGAGACATATCTGCGTCACCCAGTACTTTCCAAATTAAATATTCCCATCATTGTATATACTTTTGAAAACCAGGCCACGAGCAGCATGAATAATTTTCTCCTGTATAATGCTGAGCCCTTTGGAAGACCTTTGCTTCCACAAGGTTTTGTGCTCCTGTAGCACAAATGTTTTGCCCCTGTTTAAAAAGATCATGGTTTTCCACTGCAACTCTTAGCCATATCTGTATAGGTGACTTCCTATGGTTAGCACATGTGCTCTAAGTGTAGAGCCATGTGTCATTTAAGGTTAGTAATAAAACCGTTTATCACAGATAGGTCTAGAGCGTCCCTTCTTGCCGCAAAAAGGGAAGCAGACGACGTACTATGCGTGAAGTACTGCACCGTGCTGTGGGTCATCCGAGTCGGACGGAGGGACACTGCCCTTCCCTTCCTTTCAGATTTCACGTTCAGCTGATGAGGGGTAAAAAGCCATCTCACTGTGGAGAGCTGGCATTAGCCTTCAGACACTGCCTAATCCTGTTTAAGGAGGTTTAAGTATTGTACAGGTCTGCTAAGCCCCCTCACAAGGGGAGAATTTTCACCTAAAAAGACCAGCTAATAAAAGAGCTCCCACCATCTGCTCACCCCCAGAAAACCAGCCAGCAGTGGGCACAGAAACAAATTCTTAACTTGAGATGTAAAACAACCTGGATACAAACCGAGAACGACCCGTGTGTTGTTTTAAATGAGCACAGTTTCTTTTACTTATTATGCTATTTTATGATTCCGTATAGACAGAAAGGATTAATTTCCCACTCATGTTCAGGGAATATGCACGCTAACAGTCATTAGATGTAATTCGTCACCTGTTTAAATCCCACATGCATCGATAGGAAAATTAAATTCCATTTCCTTTCAAGTTTAAATATCTCGAAAGATATTCCCCAATCCAGGAAAGCACTTAAGCAAGGGCTTCACCGACGGCATGTGAGCGGTTCTAGTGATGTCAAGTGCTTTCCTGGACAGGGCTGTGAGCCATAGCAGATGTACACCTGCACCGTAGAACAAACACCCAACAAATGCAGAAAAGTTAAGGCACCAGGGTACTAGAAACACACTTGATTATTTTTGAGGTCCTGCGATTTTGCTCCTGTCTGCGAGATTTTGCAGTTGGAAAGAAAGAAACCAACCCAACACAACAAAACCGGGGAAATTAGCTACAGAAAGGCAATGTTTCAAAAGCACATAGTTCTCTCAGTCTCTTGGGGGAAATTTTGTTCAATCCTAGTTTCAAAATAATATTAAGGTTGCAAAATTGAGCAATCATAAAAGTCAGGAAATTTAAAAAGTTACTATGTGTCTTTCAATGTTAGCAAATATATGTAGTGGGAGAAGTTTATACTTGCAATTTCTGTGTTAAATATAAACTTTAAAGTATTCTTGTTGACCATTAATAAGCAACATAAACTATATTGGGTATTTAAGGTCTGTAAGAGGCATCTTAATCACAAGAATTTCCTGCCCTTGGAATTCAGAGGGCTTAGTTTTGAAATATAAAATGTCACTGTTGTGTTGCTGAGGTATTTTGGCTTTTTTCCTCACTTATGGGTGAAAATCATCACTGGGAAAGAAAGGGAATTTCACCTGTGTTATAACAGAATTCTCACATCAGAATAGTTCTGTGATGTTTATGAAAGGCTATGATTTATATAGTTAGCGATCTGGTCTAATCTTTTGGGGTTTTTTTGAGAAGTAAGAACTTCTGTGGTAAAGAGACCGCAGTGCCTCCCCCTTGCTGGCAAGAGAACTAAACCTCCCAAAACAAATGTGCTCTACCTGAATTAATAATACGGAGCAGTTCCACAAAATGTTTAAAATACAGAATGATCTTTCCAGGCCAGATGTATGACTTTCTCAAATCTACGTGTCGTGGTTTAACTTACCATGAAAACCTAAATACAGTGTGATGGTAGTGTTTAGATAAGGCAGATGTAGAGTGCAGCGCAGGCTTGGTATTGCAGAAACGCTGATTCTTATAAATGAGCTGTATTGCGCTCTGGGATTTTCCTGGCCGAGTCTTTCAAAACCCAGGCTAGATTAAATCATCACAGCTGGGGAGAAAATATCAAGAGTTAAATAACTACTTTATGAGAGTTGTAAGAGTGTGAAAGTTTTAAGAAGTTAAATAATTATAGCACTCTCCGAGAGCTAGAGGAAAGACGAACGAGTTTGTGGCCAACGGTCTTATTTATTCTGATGCTGCCCTGAAAGACAAATGAAAGTGTCAAAGATGCGGGGAGAATTTCACATGCGACCAAAGATGTAGCTATCAAAGCAAATGCAGGTCAAAGTGCAGCAGTGAGGAGTCCCACACACTTTGATGACACTTTGAACTCGGCGCTTCCACCCATTTTCATGTTACATTTAGTGCTCTGGTCTTGTGCAGTAAGTCACGAGCGTCTTGAGCTCTCTCTTCATCTGCTGTCAGCTTGTTTGCTAACGGAACTAAGCCAGCTGGGGAATAAAATACGTCTCCCATTAAGGTTTGCAAGTTTGAGAACCTAAAGCTTTACGTAAAGTCTCCATGAGCATGTCACAAGCCCAAAGTTAAGGCAAACACCTAAGGGAGCAGAAGATCTTCGTATCATGTTTGATTCCAATGTACCATTGCCTTAATCAGACGGACTCTAGGGCAGCTGCTCTCTGTTTACACCAACACGAGCGAGTTCAAACCCATTCTCAGATGGGTCTTCAGTTCACCCAAATGTTTTGTAAGCAAGAACGGGGATGTTTGGCCGATCTAGGGTTGTCAAATGGCTGTCCAGAAATGCATTGCTAGCTGACCCCCTGGGGTCCACCAAACCTGGGCAAGAGGCACCGTGTGCATGCGGGACGGGCACTGCTGGTCGGTCCCTTGTGCTGCCCATCTAGGCAGGCTTGGTGCACTTTGTGCAACAAATACAGGCATATAGGATGCGCTGCCCAGAGATTGTCCATATTTCTGTCTGGGAGTCTTCCCCGTGGAAACATGGGAACCAAAAAAGGCAAACAAATAAAACAAAAAATGTGAGTGGACTGCGAATGCCCATGTGGCTGTGGGCGGTTGGGATGAAAGCTTATTGGGCCAGGAGGGGGGCAGAAGGGAGAGGTGAAGGATGCCCTGAGTCCTTGCACATGGAAATCATGGGGAGACGTCCTGCTGACTGCGGGCAGTTTGGCAAATGGCCTCCCCCTCCCCTTCCTCCCTCTGCTTTGTGGCTGCTGAGTGAAGCATGGCAGCCCAGATCCTATTTCAGGTTTTGCGATGGCGCATATTTTCTCCCTTAGATCTTTCAAAGAGAGAGCACCAGCCTCTCCGTGTGGGACCACTAATGCGCCCAGGACTGAGCCTGGAGACAGGGGGGTAGGGAGGGGAGGGCTGGCTGCGCTGCCAGCCATCACCTCTGGAAAGCCATCAGCATTCCCGGGAACGAGAGGAGAAGCAAACCGCTAGCAGGTTATGCTACCGGCAACCTGCTATTTGATTTCAGTCTTTAACAAAGTAATAGTTCAAAGATTCAGAAGGAGTTTCTGAAACCACCTGCATCATAGGATAACCCTGCCCAGGAGCAATAAACACAACGATTTTGCAATGAGCGGATCGGTGCCAGTCCAAGTAGCACCATCCCTTTCTGAGCTCTGTCTATGTAATGGCTGAAGGGACAAAGACAGCGTAAAGCATGATACATCACAGAGCCTTGCTACAAAGATGAAATTAAATGGGGCTGAAAACTATTTTAAGCATTAATAAGTAATGTAAATAGCATGAGAGTGGGGAGCAGAAGGGGAAAAGAGAACGATCCCAGGTGAGACACAGATAATAAAAAAGGTATGATAACTCTCAATAGGTATTTGCAGGGCATACACATTAACGAGGTAATTTGTTTAGGTTGATTCAAGAAACTATGTGAGTGTAAGGATTTGGTTTGGCTCTCGGGGTGTATTTCTAAACTGTGAAGCATAGCAGACCGTAGAGCAGTCTGCCACAGGAAACGTTAGAAACTCCAAGGCTCGAGTCATTTAAAAACTGACAGGGCAAAATCACCCAAGAATAATCTGGAGGGAAACGCTCGTGCAACTGGCAGGCTGTGCAAGCACAACGTCCCCGGTCATGAATTATAATAACTCAGATAGAACAGGTAACCAGCAATCTGCATGCATGTGAACAGGGGGACGGAGCTCAAAACCTCTGCCTCCCAAGCTCCCAGAAGCCAAATATTGTGTTGGTGTAAATTGGTGTAGCTCCATTCCCTTCGCTGAGTGACGGTGCATGGATTTATGCTCGTTGAGAACCTGGCCCAAGGGCTTCTGACCTTCAGGCTAAAAGAACTCCATCATCTCGTGGTATTCCCGGGTAATAAATACTCTGATTTAGCTGTTAGGCTTTTGTAATCTGACTGGGCAGCGGTTAATTTACCAGTTCACACTTGCAGACAGGAATCCTCCAGGGCACAGAGCCCCCCGTAAGTTCTGCGTCATTCTGGCTGCAACCCCTTCCGCAGATGTTTCTGCCCCCCCTTTTTTTTTAATCTGAGGGCCCGATAAAAGGCCAGCCTACGCACAGACTTCCCCTGGTTCCAGCAGATCATGTTCCAAAAATGGATATGGTTGTTTCCAACACGAGGCTACGGGGACACTTTCTGATGTTGATTTGGCTACTTTTATTCCGGAAGAAAAAGTGTCCACAAAGACACTGGTACACAAACAATTAGAGTTTCAGTTCCCACGTCTCCTTATTTTGCACAATTTTGTTTGTGCACCGATACCATGCATAAATACTGAGATAAACTGTTATCTTGCCTTTTCCCTGTATACTAGCTTACAACAAAATGCTATATTAAGTTTAGAGCAATGGTTTTGTGGTCTTATTGTAAAATATCAGTGTTTCAAACACTGATGAATTTACCGTTCACTGAAATTATTTCCATTTTGCACATGGAGAAGAAAAACCAAAATTATCAGAAATGTCACCTGATGTTTAGTGTTTGCCAAGTGCAACTACATATTTGATTTTCATAGCATCGAGTGTTTTATAACACATTACCTTGCCTTGTCCCCCACTGAATTTCTTATTTGTTACGCTTGTCATGTTTGGTACCCCTGAAAATGAAACCTGGCACCAGCGATTTGTCTGACACTCCCCAGGAGCTTTGGGAATAATGTGGATAAAAAACCCCCAACAGCAGCCTTGTTCATCTCATTTCCCTGAACACAACCCACTACTCCAGCCCGAACGAGGGATGGGCTCTAAAGGAAAAAAGGCTATTTCATCATGTACGTATACAGTGCTTCATAAAGTTTGCAGACAGATCCAAATTAAGATTACCCAGACAGGTACTAATAACTCCAGCAGAGTTTCTTCCAAAGCCCAGCCAACATGTAAGAAAAAAGCCGGTTATTTCCAGTACGTTAAGCTGACTCATCTAGCAGTGTCCCACCAGCAAACAAACAGTAAACCAATTTCAGTGAAAGGACTGACTTTCTGAAAAGAAATGAAGGTTTATAGTGTATATTTGCTACAATGTTCTTTTAAGACATTAATACTATAAATAAAGTGCAGAATTAAGTAGCCACATTGCATGTAGAGTACACTTTATAAATGTACCATTCATCAGATCCTCCTCTAGGTTATACTATATGGAGGAGCCCCTACCACATCGTGGATGTTTATTATAATTCAAAACTAATAATCTTGCCCACATTCAGTAAAAAATGAGATCATGTGAGCTGCAAGTGGTCCAAGCAGAAGAGCTTTTGTTCATGTGCCAACCAAATAGTTATACGCATATATCCCACTGTCTGAATACATCAATGATTTTAATACAATCACAGTTTCGTTCTCAGATAATTTTGTCCTTTCATTTTTTTTTTCTATACCACAGATTTTATGAGTGGATCTTGAGACCCAGTTATAGATGTGACAAACGATTTTGTTTCCCAGTGCTTAGAGTTTACATCTGACTACCAGAGAGTAGCTGAGCATTTGAAGGTTTCTCAAGCTGAGCATCCAAAATCCAAGCCGCTCGAAATCACAGGATTCTTTCTAAAGATCTAGTCCAGATAAACAGTTTCGGAAATATCTGCATGTACAAGTTGGGAAATATGTACATATGCATATAGATATATACAATTTCTGGTTAGCACCTCTTTGTCCCTTAACCCTGTTGCCTATTCACACCATGCAGACTGCTTCGTGTTGCAGCCCTCGTCCCTGAGGCCTGGGATCGGGCACTGCCTGAAGCCCCTCGGTGAGGACACCCACTCCTCCCAGCTGCCCCTATCGACCCCCAAAAGCAGGCAGAAGCCCTTGAGGGGAATTCATCCCCACAGGGATCTAAACCTCTCTCTGAAGGTACCTACCTCAGCCACCAGCTGGCTGTGGGACTGAGGTGACAAGATTTCAAAATTCAGGGAGTAAAATTACATAGGATCAAAATGCAGACACGATCCTTTTTTCTTTGTGGGCTTTCTAGTTTTTCCAGGTCTATTGACTTTTACGTAATTTCAGGGTGAAGATGAATCCTTCTGGTCACACCTCTAGAAAATCCCCAAATACCACACCCCCAAAAGTTAAATACCTCTGTGACAGAAAAAAAATTTGGGATCCGCTCAAGAATATTTCAAAGTGAGATAATTTTAAAGCCAGCAGCAATTGGGGCAGAGCTGATGTGTGACTGGTCTCAGGCAGGAACAAGCCATGAAATGACTGGCAGTACCGCTGGCAGGTGAACACATCAATTGTTTTAATACAATCACAGTTTAGCTCTCAGATAATTTCGTCCTCTTGTTTTTTTTCCCATACCACAGAATTTATGGGTGGCTATTAAGACTCAGTTATAGATGTGACAAATGATTTTGAATTTCCCAGTTCTTAGAGCTTACATCTGACTACCACAGAGTCGATGAGCGTTCAAAGGTTTCTCAAGCTGAGCATCCGTAGCCAAGCCAGACACCCAAAAATCTGCGCACGCAGATCGCCCTGGCACTCGGGAGAAGGATCCCGTCCATGCAGAGGGAAACAATGAGGTGGCACAAGGCCACTTACAACCCAAATAGCACCGCACGGGGAAAGTCCTGGAGGTTTTGTGGGGCTGAGGAGGGGCTGAGGCTCCTCCTGCACATCTGGCGGAGCAGCAGCTGTGCTGTGGCGATCGATGTCAGCGTTTGCCGCGAGGACTTGTTTCACAGAGAGGGGAGTAGGTGTAGGATCAGGGTTGGTTACAATGTGCCTTTCAAACTTTTATTGATTTCCTAATCTCTTCTCTAAAAAAACAGAGGCGGGGGAAAGAAAGAAAAGAATTTTGCTGTGAGCCTGGTGGGCCTTATTTCCCCTTAGATCTACCCACCCTTGAACACATACACGGAGGGATCTCTTCTTACTGAATACAAACTGCCAGTCAATTTTTTTCCCTAAAAACATTT
>NW_009606687.1:34454-48617 GCF_000690535.1 Cariama cristata | reverse complement strand
ATGAACGGGCCGAGGGAGGCGAAAGAGCCGAACTTACAGCATCGGAGCGGGTAACCTCACTCGCCTGTCTAAGTATGTCTTAAAGCTCTGATCCAGCTGGCACATAAACATGGGCCCAACCTTAATAATTCAGGCTGTGTGAGATTAAGCAAGCATGTAAAATGAGTGTATACTTAAGGGCCTGGCTCAGCTGAGGTCCATAACAGGGAGTACTTTGGGACTGGTAAGGATGTCTGCAAAGGGCATCACCACATTGCACCACTTGGCCTTCCCAGTGCAGAGGCTGAAATGGCCAGATTTCCAGCGTTTTTCATGCAGAATTTGAGGGGCTGAAGTGAAAGCATAGGTTGGTAAGGGTGCACAGAGAAATACCGAAATTACTGAATTAAAATGCATTGGCAGAACCATCTGCAGCCCAGGGAACGAGAGGCACCGCAGCCATAGTCTGCACGAGAAAAAGCAATTCACAGGTCTGGAGAATGGGCTTGGAAAGAGCAGAAACAAAAGGATACGACCGATACGGGTAGGGAAATAGTAAAATGAGAAACAATGAAAGAGACAGCAGTAAAACATGCATCTGTCATTTAATCCTGGATAAATACCCAGATTAGTGACATCAGTTTCTGCTGTTTATTTGGAGCTTACATTGGAGTCATGTCTCCCAAGGCTGATGCAGCTGTGATCCAGCCCAGTGGAAAGCACACCCAAGGATTTATCCCAGCTATGGCTGTTCCTATACAACACAGGCACTAGGTAAAACTGAAGTTTGTATGGAAAAGCTGTCTTTTCAACCCTTGTGCTCATAAAAATAAAGCTGGCATGAGTTGGCAAAGCAAAGAAATACAAAAGTTTCACAGTTCCTCTTCACAAATTTTCACATCATTTTATAATCACTGGGTGCTTAGATGCGCTTGGAAGGTCGTGAAGGCTGAACATGCACGCTGTCTCTTGATCCAGTTATGGTGCCTTGAGATTGGGCTCCATCACCCCGTGAACCACAGTAAAGTAACGATGCTCATCAAGCCAGCTCTGCTGCAGGGGTTCCATTCAGTCGGCTCAAAGCTTCTTGCCAGTACAAGCCAGTCTTCACCAAGAGGATGAAGACAAAATGATTTATCTGAAATGATGGGCTTTAACAAGAGCCCAGGAGGTTGCTGATGTTGCTGCTGGAGGGGTTGTAAACAGAAACCACCACGGTTAAAAGGGGCTTCCCCTGAAAGAAGCAGCTCGCATCTCATGTACTCCGCAGCAGCCGAGATGTGGGCTTCTGGCTGAGCAACCAAAGGCAGAGAGGAGCCATTTCAGGACCGTGCTCGTTTTGAGAAAGTCGTCCCTGCCTTCTCTGGCAGCCGTGTCCTGGGCACTGCTTACTTAGAGGTAAGTAGCCATTTTACCAGCCTTCATTGTTTTCTTACCCCAGACAGCTGTCACCTTCACTGCCCCACAAAGGTTAGCTCTGGTTTGCTCACTTTCTAAAAAAATATTAACAAACACAATCCATGCAGGAAAAAATGCCTTGTTTTTGTTCTTGCGTTTAACTAGGTCAGCCCATAAGAAACATCCAACCAGCCGCTCACCTGATCCCGCTGCAGCGGTCGTGTTCCTCACCTAACCCGTTAGGAACAAAGCTGTAAGGTGAGACATTTTAACAAGGCCGTTGATGTTCTTGGAGATAAATGTGTTAAGTTACTGCTGGTTTTTGCCGCTTGCAAGGAGGGAGGGGACGGCTGGTTCACAGCAGTTAAAGCGTTACTGAGCACCAGGGGCAGCTGGCATCTGCTGAGAAAGGCACATGGAAAACATGATGCCAAGCAAGCGAGGCTAATTAACACCAGTTTCTTAAATTAGAAGGCTCTTAATGGCTAATGTTTAAAAATAACACCTTAACAATGTCTAAAAATAGCTGCTGCCAAGCCCCAGAGTATTCTGACCTCCCTTAAATTGGGAGACCATTTCCCGTGACTGGTGGTGTAAATCACATTTGCCTTTTATATCTTGTTCTCCCTGGGATTAGCTGCAAAGCCTGATGCCTGACCTTGAAAGCCTATTTGCAAGAGTAACCTAGAGCACTCCTCTGAACAGTGTG
The DNA here is from genome assembly GCF_000690535.1 of Cariama cristata. Taxonomy (NCBI): domain Eukaryota; kingdom Metazoa; phylum Chordata; class Aves; order Cariamiformes; family Cariamidae; genus Cariama; species Cariama cristata. The sequence goes on along the minus strand of NW_009606687.1, from coordinate 46,531 downwards.
CAATATACGGCTATGATGCAGGGGCTGAGTAATTGGAGAGAGTGTAAGCTCAGGTTGTACTCATCTGCAGAAGTGCACAGGGAAAAATACTGAGGGAGCAGAGGACCATCAGACCAGGCAGAGACCAGGGATGTGGAAAGTGGTGCTGGGGTTAGGGCCTGGGCCTGGGGCACAGGAGACCCGAGCTCCGTTTCCAGTCTGGTCGCAGTGACCCGGGTAGGTCCCTCATCCTCCTGCTGTGCCCCAAAGCCATGTCTAGATCTCTCTGATCTTGGCGGTGTGTTACGAGGATAATCGCTCTAAGGCGTGTGGCATGCTTAGATACAACAACAATACGCCTCACAGAAAACAAACAGTAATATAAAAAGGGAAAATACTGCTTAATTTTCTTCATGCTTAATATATGAGCCAAACCCAGATAATTTGGAAGGCAAACATACGTTGAGGACTTCTAGAGCTCTTACCCAAGCACGCGGTGGGAACAGAAATATCTCCAGGACTGCTGGAGATAACTGTTTGCTTAATTCCACTGTACTCCTCTGTGCTGTACTTGGCCCTAGCTGTACTTGGCCCTAACCTGTGTCCTGTCATATCACAATACTCTGTGATAGCTGGTACAAAGAGAGAAATCTGCAGCTTGACCTTCCCTGGCAGAATGCAGGGAGATCCCATGGCACCTGGGTGAAACAATGATTTCTGATACAAAGTCCTCTGCACTTGTCTCACTATTTGCAAATTAGACAAATTACTTCATCCACATAAACCCAGTTATTTTCACCTAAGCATTATGTAAAGAGTATCTGAAAGGCCAGAAAGCCCTAACAGAAGGAAAATGCCTTCCTAAAACTAGCCACATTAAAGGAAATCTGGCTTTTGGGGTTTTCCTTCCTTTGTGGTCAGAGGGCTGAGTACTTCTCCGTAGATCCTGTCCAACATTGCATTCCTCCCCATCGCATGTCTGCGCACAGCAGACACGCTCCAAACAAAAGAAAAGGAACATGTGCTAGTACAAGACTCGCAGCCTGTGTTGCTGTCCTGCCTAGCCCATATAATTCCTGTGCTTTTCAATTTTTTTCCTTTTTTTGGCACAACGTCCAAGGCAGATTTTGGGTTGTTTTGGGAAAAGACGCCCCATCTTGTTGTTATGCCGAAGTCGCTGCATACCATGACAGTGGTCTGGGGACAAGCATCGGCACTGATGCACACCTCAAGCCCTCCTGCCTCATTCATTAGTGAGATAAGGGGAATGTAAACCAGCTTTCACTTTTCTCCCTTTGTGTTATTGTGTTTTTCTAATGGTCTTCATTAGTTTGGCCAGATGGTTTTCCTCCTTTTGCCTGCTAAGGCCCAGTCCTGCAAACACTTACGCTTTCTTCTATGAACATGCGCTCAGCACATGCATGGATCTTTGCAGAATTGGAGCCTAAATTTGTTTCTGTTTCTGAATTCCAAGTAGGATTTTGATGCAACAGTTATTTTATATATTAAAATATCAGGTTTCTGCCCACACACATAATGCATGATGTATAACAGACCTTGCAAGGCAGCCATTGGAAAAGACCACTTAATCTGCGATTTATACAGAAGGAAGAGTTACTATTCTTTGTTTTTCAGCTAGAATTTACACATGACCAAACTGTGAAGGTGTTGCTTCTCAGAAGCTCTATGATGTACATCTGGTTTCACATGCTGTCATTTCGCCCACAACCTAAAATCACAAGCTGAAACTCCACAGAGGCTAATGAAAATTATTCCCCTTTGGGCTGCTTTATTAAAATGCAACCTCAAGAAATACTGGCAAGTCAGGAAAGCGGCTTTAATCCAATACTTGTTATCCTCTTCCACAGGTTTTAAATCACTCTCTTTGCTCCCTACTTTGAGCAAATACACCCTTATTGTTTTCGTAGTCCTGCTATGACCTTCTGGGAATGTTTTCATCATTTAAAGCAACCTGCAGTTCCCTACTTTATAAATCTGATTCATTGCAAGTGTTAACACTAGCTAATTCTCTGCTTTAGAAAGGAAATCATGTTTGTTTTATTGAAGAGCCTGCTGGGAAGAGGAATATTTGCATTTAAAATATTTTTTTCCATTTCATAACTTGTCTTGAGTTTTCTTCCCAGCGAGCAACAGAAGACTGTTTATATAAGTGAAGAGGGAAGCTTACTTTCCCATTACTTCCACAAAAGTACGATTAACAGCGATAACTATGCTAATTATTGCACTAACTGTACTTGGAATGCACCTTACTGGCTGCAGAGGTAATGCATTTGGGTAATAATTAACTCCTTTTTCCCTCAATTACCTTTTATTAGGAGAGCAGAAGGTGTCAAAGTAAAACAGCTGCATATCTTCCAAGAAAAGCTCGTGTTTTCCGAAGGAATTCAAGCGGAGGTGCTTTATTAAGGGAACTAGGCAGGACAAACATTAACATGGCAAGCTCGGCTGTTCAGTTACTTGGCTTCTCTCTGAGCCTTCTTGGCCTAATTGGGACATTAATTGCTACTATTCTGCCACACTGGTGGCGAACGGCACATGTAGGCACCAATATTATAACAGCTGTGGCCTATATGAAAGGGCTTTGGATGGAGTGCGTCTGGCACAGCACCGGCATCTACCAGTGCCAAGTCCACCGCTCCCAGCTGGCGCTGCCCCGTGACCTCCAAGCCGCCCGTGCCATGATGGTAATTTCCTGCGTCCTTTCCGTGCTGGCATGCGTGATTGCTGTCATCGGTATGAAGTGCACGCAGTGTGCCAAGGGGACTTCTGCCAAAGCCTCCATCGCGGTCTCTGGGGGGGTTGTTTTCATCCTGGCCGGTCTCGTTTGCTTGGTACCTGTTTCTTGGACCACTAACGACGTCGTTACAGAATTCTACAACCCCATGCTTCCCAGCGGGATGAAGTACGAGATAGGTCAAGCTCTCTACCTTGGCTTCGTCTCTGCATCTTTGACGATTCTCGGTGGTGCTCTGCTGTGCACATCAAGCCAGTGTCGCGGGAACGAGACACCTTACCAGACGCAGCCCAGCAGCGTAAGAAGGACTGCTCCCTCCTACAGACCACCAACTGTCTACAAGGGAAACCATGCTTCTTCCCTGACATCTGCTTCCCATAGCGGCTACAGATTAAATGACTATGTGTGAGTTCCCTACGATTTGCCTGCGGGACACAGCTGCTTTATAATTTCTGTGCGTGGCATAAAACAAAGCTAAGATGACTTTTAATTTATAAGGGTTACGATACAGAGTTTACCATTGTTCGTTTCTTCCTCTCCTTTCTTTCCAGAGAAAGAAAGAATGTGAGCACAAAACTGCTTGCTGCAAAACCTGGAAAATAAATACAAAGGAGGCTGTGGTATTCCAGAGACAGCACATCCCTGCCTACTTTCAATTAGAGTTTTGCAGGCAGGCGCTTCGAGGGCGGTTTAGCTAAAAGTAATGGTTTGGTTTGTAGTTTCTGCCCTGCGACAAGTGCTAAAGCAGAACTGGTCACAACTTGTTGTTTGAACAGCATTCCAACAAAAGACGCCGTTTTGCCTAAAACAGAGAACTTCATGGTGAGACACAGTGATTTTCAGCAGTGATTGCCTGCTAAGTTTCTCATTTCCATAATCCATGAATGTTTCATTATGGTAAGGTATTAGTTTTGCTGTGACTTAACTTTTTGGTTTTTTTTTTATAGTCCCTTGAAATATGAATTTCAATAGCATTATGACAGATGTATTCGACAGTATGTTATAGCCAATATTTTAAATTATACTACAATGTTTTGACCTTATCAAAATAAAATTTTAGCACATTTTTGAAACAAGACGATGCATCGTAATGGAAACAAACCATCTCAGTGGATCAGAATTGGGTTTTTAGAAATGTCAGTAACAGAACAAAACTAGATATTTGAAGTTAAAATGCTACTAAAAAATTAAAAAGAAAACATTAAGTATCAGAATTTGTCACAGAATGGGCATTTGGCGCTTTAGCAGATTTAGCATACTGTACGATCTATGCGTTATATAGATCAGAAGAACAATTTCTAGAATCCAATCCCCAAATATCATGAAATGAAATGTACTCATTTCTTAGGCTCAGTCCTGGTGGTTTTTGCCTGGGGTCCTGGCTGAAGGTGCATTAGGGCTAGTAAGAATATTTCCATATATCTCCAGCGGCATTTGGGGAACTTCCACTGGGCCAGGCTTCGGCACACAAGGCAGCCTCCCTGCCATCAGAGCTTACACTCACGAACCGTAACCATTGCCCATCAGGAGGAGTATAAAAGCAAGACATTTACTTCTAAAATCCTTGCAAAATGCAATCATTACACAACCTGTTCAAACAATTAAAAAGCAAACTAATGAACAAAGAACCCCAGCCCTCTCCAATTCATGTTACAGTGAAGGCCAGTGCAATTTATGCTATGGTATGAAACCATCACAAAAAATAAAAGCACTAGATTCCTGCTAACCCCAGAAAGCTATAGGTCTCTCCAGAGCAACCTATGGACCAACATACTGACATTTAATAAGGTTAAAAAAAAATACTTCCAATAATTGTTAGGCAACTACACTTGGTATACTTCGGTTGGCAAGAAGCCTTTTTGTAATCACCTGGTAGCACCTCCAGAGCTGGGATCAGTTCAACATCTCCCCTGGTGTCACTCCGAACCTTCCTTTCCGTGGCTGATCACCTAGCCATTTTTTTCGTGTTGATTTGAATTGTGACAGAGTGTTTTTCAGCATTGATGCAAGTTATCATCATCACTGTTTTTAATAAACAAAATGGCATTTCTAAGCAATTTGCTGAGACCAACAATAACTAAAAGGACTTGGGACCAGGCTTTGGTGACTGATTGGTAACAACTGGTTATAAACTCATGTTTCATTAACCGTAGCTATTACATATTACGTAAAAAATATTGAACAGAAACTTCATTGACACTGCAAACAACTTAATAACAGGCTCTGGGGTGCAAGGAATGGACAGAAACTGCTTTGACAATGACTTCTTAGAGAAGATGGGGTTAAACTGTTCATAGTCCATTACAGATTTTCTGGGATGCCTTTTTAGGACGAAAGGTAGCCTAATGAAGGTGGTCAATTACATAGGGTTTTTTTCTGTATTTACATTACAATAGATCTAGCCAAGTGATTACAATATCAACTTTGAACATGGGCTTTGGACAGCCATGAATACTGGAACACAAGTCCAAGTGCAGGAAATGGGTTTGTGTCTCATTAGGTAGTCTGTTTGCTATATACTGATAAATTAATTCAGTTGCCAAGATGCTTGTGCAGTGGGAATACTTATGTGTAGTGCTATTCTTACTGCACAAATTCCCAGCCAAGCAGGATACGTGACAGTAGTAAGAACCGTTTAAAAAGTCCTGGCAAAAATACCTGGAAGTGCTCTGATGTCAATAAAGAGAGGGAAATGGTTTCTTTCACAGGGGGCTCTGAACCAGTGGATCTCAATCCATGCTAAAACTGACATAACTTTCTGCTTCTTTCTTTCTTTTTTTTTAAGCTGTCATTTGAAACAAAAAGCATGTCCATTCTAGCAGCCTTAGAGGCCTGGCTGCAACTACCCCAGACCGATGTACGTGTCGATAACCCGAGCTCCTTCCTTGCTGCCATGCAGACCCGTGGGCAGCCCTTGCGTGGAGCCTGCCTTGGCAGTCCTGCACAGGCACTGCGCTGAGACCTGTGCCAAGGAGTGAATCCCCACTGCCCCTCCTTTGCTGAGTAATCCCTTGGTCATCAGTGACATCGATAAGTGACAGAGCGTCAAGGAAAGGGGATGAGTTTCCTGGACCGCCAAGGTGCTGTTTATGGGCAGCTACAACTCGGCAGCAACGAAGTAGGGCTGCCACGTGCCTGATTCTGCCCATGTGCATCTGCTGGGTTTTCATAGAGTCCTGTGAAGGCATATTTTTTTGTTATTTATTTTTTTAGATAAGCACAGCTTGCTTTTTGCCTCCAACTCACTAAAGCTGAAGTGCCAGCCTGCCCTCCTGGTGAAGGCACCGCAAGGAGGCGAGGAGAGGATCCGGGATGGGCAGAAATCCCTTTTAGCAGTGCTGGCATTGTTTGTGTGTGTGATTGTAGTTACACTATGTTTTAATTAACTTCAGTGCAATGTTCCTGGAGGAGCAGGGGTGGGAGACTTGGCAGGGAGATGTAGGTGGAGGACGGGATTTGGCAGCAAGAGGATATTGTGGTTAGCTCTGCAAAATCAGGAGAGAGTGGGGACTCTGCTGCAGGATCAGGTAGAGAAGGAAGCATCTGAGGTAGGGATGGAGGCTAGGCTCAGAGAGGCTGGCAGCTTTTGAGGCTGCAAGGAGCACTTTCAAAGCTACATCTAATGAGGATCACCATGTGGGGATGGGATGAGGTCAAGAATGTTGCTCCCCACCTTGGCATCCTCCCTCAGGGCTGGTGGGTTATCCATTCCTCAATCACCTTGGATTTTGCCATCTAAAATATGGCAGGCCTTGATATAATCTCACAGAATATGCCAGATGTGTAACTCTGATTCAGGGCATCACAAACAACCAAATACAAATCAAAAGAAATGAAGAGAAGAAAACATTTTAGACACCTCCAATACTGCTGCTAGAAAGTGGCTAATAGATAAAAGGAAGAAAATGTGCTATTCTGTTATTACCGAGTCTGTGGGATTAAAATCATGAGCTCCCTTGCAAAACAGTATCCCACCAGCTCCCTTCATCTGCAGGAAAGGGACGTGACCAACAGGTTGTGAGAAGAGACTGATCTAACGACATGGAGGCTAGGTTGGAGGTGGGCACAGAGGTAGACCAAGACCTTCCTCAGGTGCAAGGCAGGTGGGTAGAAAAAGTGATCTACCTTTTGGTTTGAAGTACAAGAATACATTGGTTTTAGGCCCTGAAGAAAGCATTATGTTCAAGCCTGTCATTCTGCACAGCAGAAGCCAAAACACTGTGGTACTGGAGGAATACATAACCCATCAGTGAGTTTCAATGCTGCTCCAACTGGAAGTCACCAGCTAGATCTAAGTTTGGTGGATTACATGTAGGATACAGCAAGAGTGCTCATGTCCCTGCGGAGCTGAACCACAGTTTTCAACCCTGGCTTACGCTGAAGTTTCCAGCACGATCCGTGAGTTGATGTAGCAATTCACTGCTACCGAAGTGGTGAGATCCCATCTCCCCTGCCCTCGCTGCCCCAGCTCCCAGCCACCACTTTGCACTGTGGTCCTCTCTGTAGACCAGTACAACTCCTTGAAAAGGCAGAAAACAACTACATGAAAGAATGGGATAATTTTCTGACATTGAAGTTAGCTAACCTCGCTAGCAGAAAGGTACGAGAAGAGCCACAAAAGGGATGCCTGGGAGGGCAGGAGTAGTGGGAAAGGAGAAGTAAGGATTGGAGTAAGTGAGCAAGGATTTCTCCTTCTGGCAGCAGGGAGTTGGTCAGTCCGCAGACGGGCACAGCTGCCCTGAAAACCAGTGCCTGAGATGTGCCGTGATGTTCACTGTCACAAAACCAGACAGAGCCACGGGCAGACAGAAGCTCTGAAGCGGTCATGAACTGGTTGGTAATTTTGTTCTGGTTTTTCCACAATGCCTAGCGCAAGTATTGGAGTGATGTAATTGATAAACCATAGCAAAACTGAACTTATTTCTTCAAGAAATGTACCTGAGTTAACTAATAAGATGAGGCAATGAACTAATTTCAGTAATTAGAAGTTCTGCTGATCTAAGATAAAACTTATCAGGCCATTCCTACAATTAGCTGGCAATTAAGGTTTTTCACATCAGTGTATTAGGATTAAAGGAAATTCTGTGTCCACCTGTAAACATCTATTGCTGATTTACTGTTTCCTTTGCCATGTATCCCACAAGATGGTTTGAGTATGTAAGAATGATAAGTGAGGGTAAGCTGTTTCATGAGGTCCAGGAGCAGCTTGAAGAAGAGCTGAAAGCTTATCCTTTTTTTGCTCCCTAGCTGGTCTACTAAAAGGTATTCTCTCTTCCCTGCATGCCTTGCTTTGCTGTGCAGCATAAGAAATATGTTGGTTTTCACTTGTTTTCTTAAGAAATTACTCATATAGCGTAGTCCATGTGTTCCAATTATCCACGTTTCCTATTCTTACCACTAAATGGGCACCTGGTCATGTTGATTCCCAGCCTAATTCGTATCCTTTCCTAAACTTCTGCCCATGACATCAGAAGACATGTTTGGACCTAGCGAGGCTTGATCCTGACCAAATATAAATCAGAGGAGCTCAACTAAAGTCATCTTACCTCTCTCTCTTCACTGTAGACCTAGATGAGGTGTCCCCCTTCACTGAGAAACCTGCCAGTTTGTAAGATATTTTTCCATAAACCCAAACATCTGAATGGGCTTAAAATGCTCCACAGAGAAGAAAGGCAAGATATACTGACCTCCCTCTTTTTTCCTTTGAAGAAGGTTTCCTGGGGGAAAAGGTTGTTAATTTTATTTTCTGCTTTAAGCATGAGCAAAATACATTAATTTCATTAGCTCACACCTAAAAGATCTTGGGTAAGCAAACTGTTAGAAAGTCGAGTGAATAAAAAGAATGAATCAATGCACAGATTTGATCTGTTAAGAGCATATGTATATACTTCATATAATGTGTGGATATATAAAATGGTGAAATTCTGGCTCGATTGACCATACCGAGGTCAGAATTTCACCCGTAAGCTTATTATTATCGTCAATACTTCCAAGTCTATTATAGAGCTTTTAACTAAAAGGCCTCCAGAGCAAAGAGAATCAAAGTCAGGAGAGTTTTGCCCCCGTATGAGAGATGGCAAGAAAAGCCTTGCAGTGGCCATTTCGCAAAGTGTTTCATATCGAGCAGAGTCGTTGTAACCAGTGGCATGTATGAGTGAGTCCTCCCTTCCACTTGAGTCAAGGACAATCAATTTTATTTCTAAAATGTCATAATCACTGGTATTGATCAATGCTCCCTAATGGGGGTGCTCTCGAATCCATACTGGCTTGGGCTATCGCCACTTCCCTAGCAATTCAGGCTCAATTAGGCTGCCTTGCTAATGCATGTCAGCTTCATTTAATTGCTCTCAGGCCCACAGTGTGAGAAAAGGGCAAGCTGACAGAGTAATCCCACACTTCCACTTTGCAGTGAGCTGCCTATTTGTTTTATTTGTTCACATTTTAAAGGGCTAAGCATTTGTTAGATGGAAAACACAGGAGAGCAAAAGTCAAGAAGTATTAACAAGCCTTGGAAAACAGAGTTAGAACTCAATTGCTTGTGCAAAGAATTGCTGATTTTTCAGCACTTTGAAAAGAAGGTGGATCCTGTAGCTAGGGTGCTGATGAGTAACATTTGTCTCATGGAAAACTCAGCAAAAATTGGATGGAAGCAAATGTCTTCTAACAGCTACATCCTAGGGAAAACAACTTATTTGTTGGTTGGCTGATGACAACATGGCAGAAGTAACCTCTAAAGGAAGCTGGTAATGAGCTGGGGATCATAGGGTTATGGTTCCTTCCGTAATATTTAACATTAATGTTCACAAACGTTAATAAATTAGGAGATGGGGGAAGAGAGGGATGGCAGCAAGCCATCAGAAGGGAAATAGCCATTAAACACCTAAGATCTCCAATCTGTGAAAGAAGTACGTGCGTAGCTCACGTTTCCCACAGCAGAGCAGTAGTGAGCTGAAACAAAGAAATCACTTGTGAGTACCAAAGTGCCTGGCCGCAGACAGAGGCTCTCAGGCCTTTGCATCTAGATCTGAAACTAAAAACTGGAAGAAGAAAAATGCAGGTATGAGACAAGTGAGGGGAAAGACCTCTGGGGGATCTTCCTAGACCATGGTGCCCCCCTTATAGTTGGGCTTTATGTGCCTGGCCACCTTCCCACCTCCTGGCTAAAGGTTAGGCTTGCTGAAGGAATAAAGACATCACAGTAATGCTTGGAAGGTGGAGTGGAGTCACTGCCATGAGCCCTGGATTGCCAGCTCCAAAACCTGATGTATATCTTGGGAATCAGACCCACATCCAACCATAAAAGGCAGACTAAGGTTGCATTTTACTTTTATTTCTTTCTAATTTTGTTATTGGAAGGGGTGGATGCTGCTAACCAAATGTCTGCCTGATATTTGGAGGAGGTGAGGTAAGGTGTATCCAACAGATTTTGGGTGCCCTGATTCCTTGGAGGCAGTGACTCTGCCTAAGGACAGTATAGTCTGTCTGGAGGGACCCGTGCTCCGACTGCGGGCTGGACTAAGCTGCAGGATTCAGCCAAGCTGATGTTGTCTTCCTGCTGCCAGTTAGGGGCTTTGGAGAAAGATTCATCCTCAACATCACGCCTGTAATCCTGTCTCCTGGAAGAGGTAAGTGGCAGCACCTCACCTCCGTAGCTCTGCAGTCTTGCTGTATTTACCTGCAGAGCTGTGCTGCATCTGCCAGGACTATAGTAGGACAGCATTAAAAAGACAATATGAAATTAAACTCACTCCAGTACTGGGGATGATGTGGTTTCTTGCCTCTGTCTTTCATTTCCTAGCCATGACAGGCCTCTCTCTTGTTCCTACTTTCCTCTGCTCTAGACCCTCCAGGTTTAACTCATAAGTTACTTCCCTTCTAGTTTTAAACTTGCTGAGGGCAGTGCACCTGACTCAATTTATAGCAAAGAAAACTGAAACCACCTGAGACAGGCAGGGAAAAAGAAAGGTGTGGGCTTCAGTCTGTGATTTTAGTTTAACTGGGCAGAAAACATTCCACTACTCCTACAAAGACGTACAATTATTTGTGCATGAAGACAGTCAGATGGTAAAAGCGCTTAGAGAGGCCACCTAGAAGAGCTCTGTGGTTCCTTACTTTTGTCTTTGAACAAAAAATTACCTGATCACTACGCAAGGTAATAGATTTATCAGATACAGCTAGCTCTCATTTGTATTCTTATTTTATTTTATTAGAGCTATCTTGTATAGCATTTTTTAAGAAAACAAGAGCAGTGCTGTTTATCTATTTGTACAATTAACTGTGACGCTCTTGCTCAGCCAGCCTGGTGATCTGGCAACCATTTAAGGCCCAATTCTGCAACATTAGCAACTCGCCAACAGAGTTTTGGCCAGAGCCAAACGGAAAATACGAAAACTATTAATTTTTGGTTTTAACACCCAGTTGTTCTGGTTTTTAATTGCCTAACATATGAATTTGTTGGTTTCATCTGCTTTTTATTCTTGTTTTAACTGCCAATAACCCAGCATTTTTCAGTATTGTTTTCACAATGAACACTTAATTAAAAATGAGCACCCACAAACATTCAAAAAATTCTCCAAAGCTGTTTTATGGTTGTATTTAAAGTTCTTTTAGATAAATATTTATATATTTATTTATTTGTATGTATGTATTTTACCAGCTTCAGTTTTCACACTTGAAATGAATGAAATCCTATTATGCCTAAGGATGCTTTACAAAATTTCCTTGAATTGATCACTATGTACTTTCATATACCAGTTTATGAAAAGTATGTGCTATGTCTATGGTCTACAAATTATTTTTGTGTTGCAGATTAATAAAGACAGGACTTTTTAGACCTTTAGATGTAGAAAATGCAAACCCAGATGCTGCACCCCCCACGCCCCAGATTTTCTTCACCCACACTTGTTTTGAGTTTAAAAAGTTACATTACACAGCTATTTCAATACAACGAAGCAAAGAGAAAATTCATAACTCCAGTAACATGATCACCGATGTCTGTGGGCCACATGCCAGAAACACTAAGGCCAGTAATGCACAATTTAAACTTAACTACAATTGGTTATTAGCATAATAAATATACACGCATGTACCTGGTGAAATCCTCCTGAAACTAGGAGTGGTACTGTAAATGCCGTACGCTTGTAAAACCAATCTATTTTACAGCACAAACAGCACGGTCCAGCGCAGGGAAGAAGTGGCACACAATTCATTACGCATGACCAAATTAGCAAACCTTTGAATATCAGCCATCGGTCAGTGTAGAGGGAAATCCGCACCCATTCAGAGTCAGAAGATGCTCTGTCCTGCCTGCAATGCCCCCGGCTAGAGAGGACGCTCCCCCCAT
>NW_009606687.1:3495-34444 GCF_000690535.1 Cariama cristata | reverse complement strand
GCTAGAGAGAGCGTTCCCCCCACACCTCCTCCAGCCGCAGGCCGCTACCAAATGGCGACGGGTGTCATCTGAAGCCAGCCGCTCTGTCCTGGCGCAGGACTTCGACACAGGAACGGTGTGGTAAGGACTCCAACTCCAACCTATGACCAAAGGAGGGATGCTCACATCTTCTCGCAGAAACCTCACAAACTGACTGGGTGAGATGCTCCATGTGTTGGTCAACTTCCAGTTTTCGTGAAAGCCAGATGTGGCAAAATATTAATTAAGCCAGATCTGAGTGTATTGGAAAACTCTTTTCTGAAATGAATGCCGTCTTCACCATTCTGCCTGCAAACTACAGTATGTTCTTGGAGGGCCTCGGCAGCACAAGGTGCCTGCAAGTCAGAGTCATCTCCTCCGTCCTTGCCTCAGTAATGAAATCCAAAGACAATGAGCCTGTTGTTTAGGCTTGCTGGGGTCTTAAAAGGAACAATTCTGAATGAAAAACAAAAGCTCAGTATGTTTCTGGCAAGGTATGTATGGTGCTTTGTATTTTCCTTACAGTAATTGTCACTCGTGCTGCACTAGGGTTTTGTAATGTGTATTCCTGTTTATTTGAATGGGTTTTTAATATGCTTTTATAACAGTAGGCTTTCTGGGCACCTATAAGTTGGGTATGATCTTTTTTGTTACACTTTCTCACAAATCCTTCATGTGTGAAAGATGTAATGGGTCATTTTGTACCACAGTTGTAAAACTTTCAGTATCTTATTTAGAAACCTTGTCCCTCGGTATCACCACTAATGTAAAAGTGATTTGGCACAAAAGCACAGTTATTGTAATTTATTGAGTTTCTCTTGGAAGATCATGGATTTAAGTTTTTTTCTAAATTTTTTAATGTGTGTATCATTCTCAATTATTTGCACAAGCATATCAACTATGTGAAAGGTTGTTTTTTTTTTAATTAAGGAAGATCAAGAAATAAACTAAGGTGAGGCTTTCCTTACAAGAATGTAGAGAGAGAATGTTTGCAAAGGAAAAAACTAGCCAGAAAGAAATCTTACTTAAAATTAAAATGTTTGCTGCTATTGGATAACAAATATATGCCTAGTCTTCTGATAAGACTAGCAAGGGCAAGCAATCAAATGGATATTAAAATGAAGCATGGTCACTTAACGAAAGGCATAATGGGACACTACTCCTTTGGACAAAGGGAGGCGGACTCAATAAGCCAGAAGTCCTTACCGTTTTCTTATCTGACAATTAAAGTTTTAAACAGAAAACTTGAGGGAGTATAAAAAAAATCTTTTCAAATAGGGAAGAAAAGGTCTTAGTTTTTCTTAGGGAATGGATAGTGTCGGGCGCGATTTGACAGAAGGGCACGGCTAGCGAGGGGAATCAATGGCCACACTAAATAAGCAACAGAGATTAGGACCTGTAGATGGAAATTTGTCTGCCCAAAACCAAAGATGGGCTGAGCATCGAATAATAATTTTAAGAACTAGACTCGTTTCCACACATCACAGTGCAAAGTTCGTTAGACTTTTCTTCTTATTCTAATTGCAACAAATTTAAAAGCTGTTAGTCAGTATACAATTTCTGTTCATCACACACCACGCCTAGCAGAAATTACAGATGGAGGAAGAGAAAAGCAACTAAAGAAAAACTCAAAGAATCAAAAAACCAAAAAAACCCCACTTAATAGAGTTCCAAAACAGCTTAGAACCCCAAAATCTATGTAAATGGAGACACACCACACACCATCCCCCCCCCATCATGGATCTTAACAGACACTATATCAGTGTATTGACTGTGTGTATTTGGTTTGTGTGGCAAGGTTTTGGTAGCACGGAGGGCTATAGGGGTGGTTTCTGAGAAGACGCCAGAAGTTTCCCCCATGTCTAATGGAGCCAACGCCAGCCGGCTCCAAGACGGACCCACCCACTGCTGGCCAAGGCCCAGCCCATCAGCCATGGGGGTAGCACCTCGGGGAGAGCAGAGTTAAGATACCACTGACAACACAGAGAAACAGAATGCAACAAGATCTTTGTCAATTGCTTAAGAATGGGAAAATAAAATGAAAAAAATGAAAGAACTGGTCAGGGACATAATTCTAAATATCCTTTAGAAAGATGTAGTATCATGACAACATACCAACTGTCCACTCCTCTAGTTCTAACCTGAGTGGAGCAGCTCAGGTATTTTCTTGTAGCCACCACTGACATCACATTTGCATCTAACTACCATAAGTAAGTTGAAATGCTTACTGAGAACGCATAGGGCTGGATACAAACACAACATACATTTGCAGAGTAAGAAATTCAACAAAGTAAATCATAGAATCATAGAATCATTATGGTTGGAACAGACCTCAAAGATCATCAAGTCCAACCATATACCTGATGCCACCATGCCCGCTAAACCCACTAAACCATGTCTTGAAGCGCCACATCTAAACATTTATTGAACACCTCCAGGGATGGTGAGTCCACCAACCTCCCTGGGGAGCCGGTTGCAATGCCTAAAAAAAATTGCACAGAATGGACTTGAGAGGTATTTGGCAGTTTATTGGTCAAAGACATTGCCACATTTTTGCTGAGGATTTGGTCTGATCTAGTTAATAACAGAAAAGTGGGACCACACAAACACAAAAGTTAAAAGAAATATTCCAACAGGTTATGGAAACTTCCACTTACTTAACCAGCACGGCTGAAGTCAACTACAAAGAAGCTGAGTACAGAAAGAAAGGAGACCAAAAGGTAGTTGTTGGAACACAACCTCAAGTTCCTTTCCTTTCTTCAAACTTGTGTGATGTAGAATCCAAGATCTTACACCAAATCTGTCTTCGTGAAAGAAGCATCACCTTTCTTTGCCTCACTGCAGCCAAGGCTATTTCACCAAAAAAGACTTCATAATCTTCTTTGTATACAGTTAATCTGAACAGTTGGCTTTCTCTGCAAAGTTTAAAGAACACTGTCAGTACAAGCATGTACAGAAGGGAAGTACTGTAATGATTCACGTAAACCTTTAACTGCATAAATACTTTCCCATTCTCTTCGTAGATGCATTACTCAAAGGTAATATTACCAACACTGAAGCAATCTCCAAGACAACAAGTAAGAGCTCTCACTTATATTGGCTGTTAATCCAGAACATTTAAGTCACTTAAATTTATTCAGATTGTTTGAAAGTTTTATTTTAACAGTTAAGGTTGATTTTAACACTCTCAGCTTCCTATCTTTAATATGTATTTTTAAACAGAACACAGAAAATACCCTTATTTGAATATTTTGCTTACACAGTTATATTGTAAAGATCAGATAAAGTTAAATCAGATTTGGGTTACATCATGCATGCAAAGTTAGATCATCTTAAGTCCCCTCCCTCTTGGAAGGAAGTTGAAGAGGAAGAACCTGGAAACCGGGACAGTTTAATAAAATATTTTCCTTTCACTGAGCACTGTCAGCTCAGTGAGTCAGCTTTACAACCGATAGTGTTTTATGGAATTGGTATTTACTTCCTCTACAATGAGGGAAAATCATCACTTTGCAGCTATAGTTATATATGTTGCCAGCAGTAGCAAAGTGGGAGTGAGGAAAAGGTATTTCCGTCCCCAGTAATACAAAAGTGTTTATCTAGTGACTCGAACATGTAACAAACACTGTGCTTCTGGATCCACATTCACACATAACTCCTGGCACCGTTACCTGACAGATGCCCCACCAGAAATGCTGTTCACCTTACCGATGTGGTGAAGCTCTTTGCAGTTCTCAGGCCATCCATCCTCTGGAGTCGGGTCAGCATCCAGCCACGGACCCTCATTTGGGATCTCTCAGCATGTTACTGCGATGCAGATCCTGCGTCCGGTAGCACACCTGAAGTGCTGGAGAACGTGGTGCGACCATCAGTCGCTGGACTCCAGCGATGACACCTCTGGTTCCTCCCACAGCTTAAACTCATCCTATCCCAGAATCCCAAAGCAATTAGGAGTCTTCTGGCTTCTAGTGTGCTACCTCATCGCAGAAGTTACTTGGTAGACACAAGCAAGCTGACCCATAAAACCAGAAATGGGCTTTGAACAGAACTTCTGAATGCCTTATTGTTTCAAAGGCCGAAATGGGAGAATACTGGTCATTAGAGAAGCTCACATTTCATGGACTCAAGACGTTTCATGTTAGCCCTCTCTTCCCCGGACGTCTTACAGTCCCTAGGCCTACAGCTCAAGCTTTCTCTCAATGTGGTCAGTCCTGTAGCAGATTCTGTTGATCCCATCTGCTGCAAGGTCTGCTTCTCTTTCCTCAGTCCTCTCTAAAGTTTCCTCTATTCCTTCTGCAAGACATTTTGAAGATGAGTTTTGGCCACCTGCATTCTTTGTTTTCTCCTTAGTGAGCTTCATCATTTCCTGAGAGGAAGGGAAAAAAACCCCATCCCTTTCAGTCCCAAGCAACATCTTGCAAGCTGTTTGTCCAAGTTCAGTTGTTATAGCTAACCATTCTCCAGCCACCTCTGGGCTGATGGCTGCTTTGTAAGCAAGATGAACACGCATTGACTGAGGTTCATGATATAGATATATTCATAGTAACAAGTATATTATAAATACTGAATATCAGCCTATATATTGTACAGTCAGATTTCCCAAACCTCTATGCCTGGACCATGTCTGAAGTAAACCACTCACTCTGCCTAAATAAGTAACTAAATTTTAACCTTTACAGTGTCTGGGATATTATAGGGCCATCTCACACACTGTTCAGAGATGAAGAATGGAGCTCCTGTTTCCGCATCTTTCAGACTCTAACTGATGGTATCACTAGCTGCTAAACAGAGCACCAAAAAAGCCCTATTAATTTTACCATGCAAACTTATAATCAGGTAATGCAAGGGAAATGCCAAACATGGGTCATCAAAGACAAGCAGAAGAAAATAGATGTAAAAAGTCAGTTTTGCGATTGGTTCCCTCCTGATTTCTCTAGCTTCCCTGCACATTCTTTCACTGATTTGGCAGGCTGGATATAACTGCTCATTTGAAAAAGATCTGTGCTGTTTGTACAGCTTTGTAGCATTCTGGCTGCAAACTCATTTCACATACTAACTGTTATTGGTTTTGATCGATCTTTAGCAATTAGACATCACCAGTGTTGATAATAGCATTTGTTCCTTTAATTATGGTTGACACTCATATATCAAATTGTAAATGTGGAAAATGTACGACGTAGATGAAATCATGTGGTTGACTCCATGCTTGCAGGAAATTGCTACTGGATTTTAAAGTATTATTAAATAACAGACAATTCTAAGAAAAATACACTATGTAGCTCCACCTTCATTCTGTATCTTGATTCTTCTGTTCCCTAGATAATTTGTAACTGTCTCCCTATGCAATGGTTCGTTATTGTTACTGCATCTGTAACTAGATAATAAACTCTTTAAAGACAAAACCAGATGGACTTACTGGCTTTTGTGAACTGATACTTCATTCCTCGCCAATGGAGCACCCATTCCACATCCACTTGCTAAACGCTGTAACTTTCCTTTTCCTGTCATCAGCAGCAGACAAGCATTTTGCAGAGCCAGTTGGGTAAAAAGAGGCTTGAAAGAAGCAGCATTTCACGTCAGATACTGAGGGTGCTTTTGGGCAGAAAACATTATTCAAAAAATTATGGATTAATCAGCTCTGCATTTTAAAAGAGTGCAAATTAGCAGTGACCAGTTGAAGATTTAATTCAGTTGCTGAAGAGTTAACTGGATAGCTTTTAGCTTTTATTTAAGAGCAAAACTCAGCATAAGCAGATATAATGTTTCTGAAGGAAGGCTGGATAAAAAGTTTCTTGTGCTCTTTACAAATAGCTTCTCTTCTCATGGTTCAAGACATCAAAGACAGACAAGTCAATAATCACAACTTTTTAACACCATGGGTATCTCTCTCTCTCTTTCTGAATAAAGATCTGCAATATACAGAACATAGCTTAAATTTCTTGATAATACATCTTAACTTTACTGTTACCACACCCTTATATCTGGATTTGTGTGTGGGCTTTGAAACACTTCTGTGCATCATGGGACCCAAAACTGTGCCAAACTCTTTCAGCCCACCTCTCTGACAGTTCTAACTACTATTGTAACGGACAGACAAGGAATTAAAAATCTTGCTGATTGAGACCGATAAGAGTAGAAACAAAGTAATGAGATCCTGTGATAAGAACTGAGCAGTGATCTTAGATTAGAAAAGCTCCTAAGAATCCCTGTTGAATGGGTTGTCACATCCATAGCAAATAGCTCCAGTATCCCAACTAAGAAGAGGTTTAGCATCTAAGCCCTGATGCCTACTGCACTGTATTAATAAATGCCTAATGGCTGCTACATTTGTACACAATGCCTGCACTGTTAGCATTTAACATTTCCTATGAGACACTTGGAATATGGAAGGTATTGTCCTTCCCTGTTGTATTTATGTGGCCCGCACCACTGGCAGCCTCACAAGCTCTGATGGATTTAGCCTCAGAGCACTCTCAGGAGGGACACAAGGATTGATATCCCTGCTTTTTTATGACAAGTACTGAGCAAAGGGGAGAGTTAGATGAGTGCTGGCAAGTTCACTGGAGAGGTTTTCAGAAGTGACCAGCCTGTTCAGCACTAACTAACGACACCCACCCCCAGCCCCTCGTGGTGCAGGGTGAAACAGGTTTGTGACTGAACCCTATAATCCCCCAAATCAGCCTGAGATGCCAGAGGTGATGGTCAAGAGCAGGGGCCAAAGGTAGGGCCTCTGGAGCCGAGCACAAACAGCCACTGCCGGGCGTGGGACGCTCACGGAGACCGGCACTCGAAAGCTGCGTTCACACCAAGCACGCATGTACAGCCCAGATGGTGGCAAAGCACGACGACGCTTACTTCTGCATAGGATTAACGCACCCCATGTCCAGGACAGAGGCAGGGATTGAATCTGGATCCCAGCTTGATGCCATTTACAGCAGGCCTATCTTCCATGTCCGAAGGAAAGGAATACTTCAGCAAAGGATGAGCTGAATTATCTGCTACATCTGATTTCAACTTCAGGATACTCAATTGTAGCCAACTCTAACTCATGTTTCATCTGAATGCATGTGGAAAAAGCCACCTACGGCTCCCTGTGGGTTAATCACAGAGTCCCAAAGGATGTAGCCAATAGCTCCTTTCCTATTTAAATGCAGTCTGAATTGGGTATTAACTACCTGCTGTGTTTGGCAGATCTCTTATTCCTAAAATAAATAACTGTATGAAAAGTCATAAACTCTATATTGGACTTTTTCATTAAAAAAAAAATATCAAAGTAATGTCAGGATTTTAGCAGCCTCACTTATTGCAGTAAATCTGGCTTCCACAGCTGTTCACGTTGTACTGTGTGCTTCAGCCAAGTGTAGCTGCAGTCCAACATTTCCTTCTTAAGGTATCCCTTACCCAGAGCAAAGCCAAGTGAATTTTGGACAGGACCAGCCTGCTAGAAATTATGAATGTGCTCTTATTAGAGCAGGTTGCATGGTTTACATTAAATATTCATTCAAATAACAATCCAGCAAAATGTTTGTCAAGATGATAGTTACTTTGGCTAAAAGAACACATTTTTCCTTCAGTCTCCACCAAAACTCGCCCATATTTATCACATTGAGAATCTAAGGACGTTAATGAAGATCTTGCTTAAACTCGGCTGAGCTCCTTCACTGGTGCCAGATCCTGTTCTCCTGTTTTATAGCTGTACCATTTCAGAAATTGCTTGGGTCTCACTAGGGACAATCCTTTTACAGGTTCCACTGCAGCTCATAAAAGGGGGGAAAAAAAAAAAAAAAAAAAAAAGGCAAAAAGGGGGAAAGTAGCATTTTCTCCTCCTGCCTGTTAAAAATCTGCCTGAGTTGAGCTGAGACCCACAGAACACCTCACAAAGCAGTTTGATTTCAGTGGCATGGTTTTCCCTGCAGAACCAAGCTCACCTCCATGCATCCCCATGCCGTCACCTCCATTACCTCCATGCTGTCACCCCACCATTGCCACTACTGGCTCAGTGTGTCTTTCTCTATCCTCCGTTTCTTCAGTAACCAGCTCTTGGTGCTAGTACGCTCTCTCGGCCACACCTCCCTTCATGCAAGAATCTCTCTTTCCTTGGCCACAGGTGTCTTCTGCCTTTTTTCCCATTCTCCCTCTCCAGACTTTGCCATTAGCCTTTCTACCTTGCCATTATTGGTGCTGGGGACTTTACAAGCACTTGTGTTTGGCAGGGATTTGGTGGACAGTCTGAAGCAGGGGCTACGCAGTAGGGCACAAGTCTCCCCTGGCCGGGCAGCTGATGAGATACGTCCCAAGCTTTGCACATTCTTTAACACAGAGAATAAAAATATGTTTATGACACAGTTCATAAAGTAATTGCTCCACGGGGCTTATCAGAAATGCTGGGCTGTAAAAAACCTCTGTGTCCTCAGTTACAGAGAAAACATCTTTGTTTCACACTTCCTTTACTCTTTTTGTTACTCTCCCATTGTACGGCTAATGCGTGCTTCTAAAGCCTCAGCATCACCCACACGCAGGGTACAGCAGCATCCTCACTACATGGCGTCACAGATCAATGGTATCGCTGTTCACTTTTTTCCCCTGAAGTCAGGGATGTAAACATGGGCCAAATATGCAATGGGTATCATGTATGTAAAGTCAAATAATGAAAGAAAGATTTCCTCTAAAGAAAAGAGAACTTCAGTATTCTAGTAGAATTACATACCTTATTCTGAATCAACAACAGAGCTAGCAAGTTGGTGGAATTAATAAAGTTAAAGATTAGCAATATTGCCATCATGTGGCTACTTTAAGTAAATGCTCAGGCATGATCCTGAATTTATTAAGCACAGAAAGCAGATTGCATCTGATATTTAAAGCCAATATTTAAAGTTGTTTGTTACTACTATAGAATATAATTATCCCTTCTTTACAGTAATGACTTATACAGCAAGAATGTGTGTACAATAGATAGGGTTACATTACCTCTGCCACTGTGACCCTGATCCTCATGGATTTATAGCTCACATTTAAAAATTCACTCCAAAATTAATCTTCAGTTGTCCAACCAGAAACTATATAAGTGAAAATCACCTCTTACTGCAGAAAGTAGGAAGAAGAAAAAAAGGACAAGTAGTCAGCTTAGATGCCCTTCATATCTGAAATGGCTTAGAAGTAAAATTTTAATGTTCAAACCCCTGAATTACTTGTATCTTATGACTGTTATGATAATTTGTTATTTTCCGTGATTTTATTATATTTTTTCTCTCTCTTGCCCACCCCTCCCATTCTCTGCAGTATCACAACAAACTCTTCTACACTGACTAAAAAACGTACGAGGAAAGGAACTTCAGCAGCCTACATGAGAACAGTTGGATTTCGCTTTGTTAGCTAGTTAGAAAAATAAAATTCTTTGTATTACATCTACCAAAAATGAGGTCAAATCCTGTCACATGATAAAATATCTCAGCTCCTGGCAGGAATTAATAAAAACAACATGACTTAGACTTACAAATTTTGTAGAAACAGAAAGCGTGAATACACTTGACAATACTCCTAGGTTGTTGCAAACTTCCAATGCCATTTTGAAAATTATTTCTCTATTTCTGAGAAATCGATGAGTGAAATAGAAAAATAGAAACAACAGTGTCTTTACTACCAGGACCTACTCCAGCAACTAATTCATACCAGGCAAGGTACTCCAATTGCCTCGGTTGAAGAACACTATCTAGGTATAAAGTGCAATTGTTTTATACACGCACTTGCCCACTACAGAGGATCCACCATTCCAAGAGATACATTGCCATGACCATAACTTATTGCTGTTACTGTACTGTCTGCTCTAAATTACATACCTTGTAGCTAAACAAAATACCGCAGAAGAACACTGTTTTGTGTTATTACTGCATATGCAAGCAAGAAACACTGATTTAGCTCGTTCCTGGCTCCAGACATTGCCTTGTAATAACTTATCATACAGCAGAGATGCAGCGTTTTCATGGGGTGAAAGCTGAAATTTAGAATGCTGGAGCACAGAGCCAACATATTCTCTCTCTTCTACTTGCAGAGTAAATCCATACCTTCTTTCCTGCCCTGCTATTTATTTGTAAGTACATCCAGCTGGTGCAACCCCATTGGTGCCAGGAAAAGGGAAAACAAAATAATCCACACAGCTCCTGCAGCTCCCAGTATGCAGGAGCCAGCCCTCAGTGATTTAGCTCAAACTACCATTTTAAACTGGTTCAATTAAACAGGCTAAGATCACACAGATAGCCATAGCCATTCCCATTTCAATCTGGCCTATTTCCATTTCCCTTAGCAAACAACATTTAAGAATTCCTTATTTCAGCTTTGCTGAAATCAAAACAAAAATGCCTGCCCAGCTTATTTATTTACTTTTGCTGGCTAAATACATGGGAGAAGTTTATACTGAGACAAAACCTGAC
The DNA here is from genome assembly GCF_000690535.1 of Cariama cristata. NCBI lineage: Eukaryota > Metazoa > Chordata > Aves > Cariamiformes > Cariamidae > Cariama > Cariama cristata. The sequence goes on along the minus strand of NW_009606687.1, from coordinate 24,002 downwards.
ATTATTTATCATCATCATTGTTGTGCCGAAGAATCACATCACGCGAGGGAAGAATGTCAGAGAAATAAGGCCCTTCAAAATTAAGCTTTCCTCGTTAATGTAACTCACAGTAAGAAAAACATTTGAAATGGAAAATATTAAAGGAGGACACCCATACAGGCGAGAGAGTGTGTGTGTACTTGATGCATAGAATGAGCCTGCAGACAGCCAGTTTTAAATAACTGGAGCACAAAGAAACTCCAAACACGAAGACTCTGGGCAGTTAAGACACGCACCCATCAGCCCATACAGAAAAGATACCGACAGCTCCCCTGTTAAAAGACAAAACCAGGTTCTTCTCCTTTCAAGAGCACCAGGATCAGGTTTTCAGAGTCCCTGCACAAGCCCGGATTTATGACCAGTTTCCAGACAGAAAGAAATCTGTGAACCTTTTTAATTATTCATGCTCTAAGAGGCAAACCCTCTCGGGTTGCAGGCCAAGATTGCTCAGGGCCATGGCTTTTGGGGGTTTTCAGTTGAGGGAACAAGCAGCCGGATTCTCAGCAATATCACTTGGCTGAAAAGTGCCTGTCAGGCTCAAGAAAAACAGGAGCAGACGCTGGTTTGGCAGACATGAAAGGGAATCGGCAAGGGAAAAACTTCGCCGCTCCCCATTTGCACATTCCAGCTCTTCTGCTGGTGTTTGGGCACCTGCGGCCCGGTACCACAGCACGCAGGCCGCGGGGCGGGCAGGGGCAGGCCATGGCGGCGGGAGGGAGGCTCAACGGGTCGCAGAAAGATGAGGAGACTGCACGGAAGGTCTTCCCATGGATGGAAGGGGCACGAAGAGCAGGGGCAGAGAAAAGGCCGCCTGGTAAAGGCCTGAGCAGCCCAGGTCAGGGCAAACCTTTGCTCCCGCAAACCGTCTCTCCGCAACAAGAAGCTCTGGTGACTCCCTGAAGAAACAGGATGGAGAAAATGGCAGCGCCTCAAAACCTCACGTGTGAGGAAGAACAGACCTGCTGTGTGGGGCTCTGGGCTAGTTAAGGAGAATGGTAATTGGTACCAAATGTCGGGATTTTGCTACAGAGCTTATTGGCAGTGTAAGTTCTGCCAAGGAAGGGCTGAGAGATCTCCTGAGCAGGCCTGTCTGGAACAAGGCACGGAGTGGGCAAAAATACCTAGTGAACGTGGTACTGTCTTGCACCTTGAACGCTCTTGGCCTGGTAGACTTTTCTCAATACCAAAATTCACATCAGTCTCTCCATTAAGACTGCCAGGACCTCTGGCCGGTTGCTTCCACAGCCAGAGGTCCTGCTGGATGTACAAGTCTTCCTTGCTCCTGCAACCCGGGGGTATTCGTCACCTCAGCTAACCAAAGGACAATTCCTGGAGAGTCTACAGTGCCAGCTCCCGCCTGAAAAGCCTTCAGACTTGCGTGATACACTGCTGCTGAGTGGAGTAGGAGAGGCTGTGCTCTTTTTAGGAAAAAAAAAAAAAAAAAAGAGATGATGAGAAATGTCTTTAAGTAGACCTACGACTGGAGTAGAGGTGAATTTCTGCTTAGTTTGCTTAGCATAGGGGAATGCTGTCACCTGCTGGCAGGAGACTGCAAAATTTAAGAGTTTTGTGGCAAGAAAAGAACCCATTCTGGGGTGGTGGGGGGGAAGCAATAGTACAACTATAACCCAACCTGGAAAACTAGGTGCTCTTGGTTAAGAAGGATCATCACTGGGCTGAGCATTCTGCACAGGAACTCCCAATGACACCAAACTCCCCCCTCTGCAACCTACCACTAATCAGGCTTTCTGCAACTCTCAGCTTCCCATCCACTTCTTTTTCCCAAATGCCCTTTCTTCTCCTTCAGTTACCAACCCTCAAATATCTTGCTACATCCCAACACAAAAAATTTAATCCACACCCTGACTTTTCCTCTTCCAGCCATCTGCATTTCTACCCACACCCTTTTCCTTTTCAACAACTAAGGCCCTTCCCCACCTCTCATGTGGGAAAGAGAAAATCAGGAGGTACCAGACTGGGTCTCACGTCTGCCCAACCATTATTTCCTTTTTGGATTCAGAGTGCACAGGAATCACTTACAGATTTAGGGCTGCTACAGATGTCTTTCTGCCTGTTGTTCTAAGAGCCTTGTCCTCATCCCAGGGAAATGCCAAGGAATGACAGTCCAGCTGGTAGCCTCAATGCCCTATGGGCATCTCCACTTTGTGCAAACAGGAGCTTCAAGTTAGGAAAAGGTACTCGATGGCGTTCCTCAACTGCCAAAGGAGATCTGAAGTAGCACATCTCCTATACTTGCTGAGACATACTTGTATGTTAGTAAAAGTCAGAAGCAGAAGGGAGATTCTGTTTGCAAGACGTACTAATCAATCTACAAGGTGAGTTAGAAGCGGGCTGGTAAAACAACCACTGTTCCATATAATTCTTCATATTAAAAAGCTGTACCTTCTGTTTGTAGGAGCTTTTAGACAGTGACAAAACAGTACTGCTCAATGCATCAGGCTGCAGCCTCTACTTATAGAATGGTTTAGGCTGGGAATGATCCTTAAAGATCATCTAGTCCAACCCCCCCCAAGGAGCTCTTAGTACTTCCAAAAACCTGGCCCTTGTATGATGTTTGGGAATGACCTCCCTCCAGTTTCACGTGGTTGGTAATACTGATTTATCAACATAAATTCCATGATGAAATTTGCTATTCCCATATAGCAATGATCTACAGCCTCTGAACTGCAACAGGAAAATCATTTATAGTAGCACGAAGAAAAGGGCGGTGTGAAAAGGAGATAGGTTTCCTACAGCAAATCCTGTTATCGTGTAGCTTTGGATACCCCGCGTCATCATGTGACTCCAGTCTACCTCTTCTTTGTGATCCTGCAACTGCTACAGCAGAACACACACATACAATACAGTCACTTGGTAAGCCTGTTTTCCTTTTTCAGAAATTAAGTTTATGCAAACATAGAGAATGTGCACACACAATACAGAGATTGTTCTGAATCTATCAGCAAACATCAACCAAATTTTCACAAAAAGGCAGTGGTTAAATAATTACAAGGCGTATTAATATAGGTAGCTGGATAACAGAAAAATTAAAACTAACATCAATAGGACAGGAGCATGATGTCTAGCTGTCTACAAATTAACCACTATTACACACCAGGAAGTCTTTCCAGGAGCGAGGCACTCGTGAATCCTCCCCCATCTAAAAAGCTGCAAAATCTATTTGAAACCCCTAGTGCAATTAGCTGTATACCCAGATGAAACAAGGCCTTACTAGTTCAGCGGCTCACAGCAGTATTTGGCTTTTAAGGTAGTACATCCACAAGCTTTAGTTGAGGAGCAAGAGATCCATGTGATTTTAACCTGCAGTAACTCAACAACAGAAAATACCTCTTACTGACTGAGCAGCACTAGCCTGACACATGAGGGAAGCAGCAATAAGTGCCCTTCTAGGCAGGAATAAAAAATGACACGTAAGTAAGAGTTGTAGGTCTTCTTGCTCTTGCACACAGAACACATTTCATGCATGAGGACTGCTTGCATGTTGCCCTTATGCCTGTTATGCACCATGGCTGCTCTCTCCTAGGCTCCAGCAGCTTTGTGTGATTCTGCCCTCATCTTTTCAATTTCCTTTCAATGGGCTGGAAGACAAATAACATGGCAGTCTAACCTTTTAAAACAGATCAGGACAGACAAGATTGTATTGTTATATGGACACACATGGTTAACTGGGTTTTGACTTACAGGTGGAGCATGCCAACATTTTTCTCTTCTTTTTTTGCCAGCTCCCACCCAGAGCTGTACCTGTAGCAATCTGTCTATCACAACTTGGTAACTGAAGGCAAGACAATCGAAAGCATGTTCTGTCTCGGAGCAGAGTCTAGTGCATGACCGAACACAACAGGAACCCACTTCTCTAAACAGTGTGAGAATAGTTTTCAGTGATTTAAGTACAAATGTTATGTGGGGATGGCCTCTTGGAGACTGAAACAGGGATCACAAAAAACAGGATTCTACAGTTCTGACTATCACAGTGATAGTCAGATAGCAATTTATTATACGAATTATGGCATACGTTTATAGAAAAAGGTGAAAAACCTAGTGCTGTATAAATTTGAGAAAGTAGTGTGTAAGTAACAGAATTAACAGAGAAGTAGGAAATCATAGTGGCAAGAGACAACTAGAACTAAAGGGAAAAAAATTCCTATTAGGGAAGATGAAGTACCAGGCAGAGCATTCTGACAGAGATCACGATGTGAAAACAGTCTCCAAATGGCAGCAGTGAAAGCCGCATTAACTTTACAGCTCCAATTAGAGTGTAAGGCAGAGAGAAAATAAGCTGAGCAACCATATAAACAAATGTGGATGTAATCCAAATGATTGTGGTATGAAAAAGATGAATACTCTGGCAATTAATTGCATCTGAAGACTGAAGACCACAGAGATCAGGTATGCCAATAACACTAAAATAATAAACCCAACCTACAGTAGTTCTCAACAGAAATAGTTTACCTTGAAATACACTGTGTAAAAAAACAACCAAACAAAAAAAAAAACACCTAGAAGATTTAAAAGTACCTATCAGGATAGCTTTGCAATGAGTATTTAGAAGTCCAAGTCTGAATTCAAAGGATCCTTCGCAGTGCACAAAACAAAACACTGCAGTACTGTGCTAAGTGGGTCACTGTCCCACAGAAGGCCGGAGTACCAATATTCTTATAGCTCAAACTGGACAAAACATAAAAGAGCAAGTCCAGCAATACATCTTAGTTACAAATACCAGCTTCAGCTATCAACTCAAGTATCTCTACAAACTTTACTTTACATATCTCTATAAACTTCTGGGGAAAAAACAGTTCTAAATGTGGCTTTGCTTGGTAATTAAGTCTTTATAGTCCTCACTAGAAGAAAACCCAGGTTTGGGTAAATCTAAGGTACCTCCATCATCATCTCATTGGTTAAAAGCAAAGATGCAGTTAGTTTCCTACAACTCCTTGCTTAGTAATTTCTGTTGAAATTCAATTGTATGCAATGTACTTTATTTGCCTGAAACACTGACATAGGATTTGTTAATATTTCCTCCCTATGAAATTTTTATGAATCACTTCTGAAACATTTGTATTTCTGCTTTTCTAAAGATTTAGTCCACTTAGAAACTGAGAGAAAACAAATACTAAGTAAATTACACACCTTAAAACCAACCAAATCCAGAGAAGAATGAAAGTCAAAGAGCTTTAATATGAATTGCAGCTTTCCCCTCCTGCGTGTTATGGAACTTCAAATGATAGAAGAGTAGCCCAAATCATGAGAAAAAAATTCTGTTAAAACTTCTACATGCTATCATCAAGCTAGAACGACTACTCACATTTTAAGAATTACTTTACTTATTAAAATCAAGTCCATGATGTTACACAAAATGAAGTGGACGAGTTCAGAATACTGTGGCTGAGCATTCTGTTTCTGGAGGCTAAGTCTGCACACCACAGCAAATCCAGTGTAGTGATTTTCAAATATTTTGGTCTCATTGTTTTCAATCTGCAGGTCTTAGTTCAATTATTAAATGCTAAATGCTTTGTGCAAGTGTTAAATGCTAAAAAGAAATCAACTGTTAGAAGTTTAACACGCACTGGATTTATAGGCTAAGGGAGTTAAGATTTGCAAAAAAGAAAAGGGAGAAACTTCTAATGTTTACACTCAAATCCTGCTGCCTCAGGAAAACCTCATGCCTGCATTTTTTTTCCCTTTAAATACAGAAACCCAAAATTAAGAATTTTCTTCCGCTGTTTAATGCTTATAACAAGTCTTCAGAAGGTTTCGTCCTTTTGCTTTCTTGTTTCTTGCAGTTACAAGTTCTGATTTATGTTTCAATCATATCAGTCATATTGTGTGCTGCTGCATTCAGAGCACGTAAACATCAGCTTCCATTCCACATGTACTGGAGAGCATGAATTATTTTGCATTTTGCAAAACACACAAACCAAGATGCTTGAATGAAACTTTTTTGTCTTAAACCAGATCAAATCATTATGAATGCATTTAAGTCCTTAGAAATTCTACTCTTTTGCCAGACAGGTTACTGGAAGACATAATACTTTATAAATATATCAACTTGGGGACTTTGATGGAGACTCTTAGGTTACTGTATGGCTTTTCAGTACCCAGATTTCCCTGATTTCCTTAAGCTGTGGCATTTCTTGAAGAATGCCGTCTTCAAGAAGTAGAAACGCACTTAGAAGTCACTTCCCAACTATTTCCTCTTCTGCAAAGCTATATTGCTGAAACCTATGTCTTCTACTGCCAGTTTCTTTCTTCACAGCACTAGGTCAAATACACCTACAGTACTTTAATCAGGAATCAAGGATTTAACATTTGCAAAAAGAAATGCACTCTCAGATATGGCTGCATCACCTTCAATCTGTGAAAAGTCTACTAAAAGTTTAGCCTTTATTTGAATCGCAGCTGATTTGATCTTCAGCAGATGTAGAAAGAGACATTTCCTCAGTTCTAGGACGTTTCGATGCTGGGGGATTTTGAAGACTGTCATCAGATGGTAATGGCCTCTCTGAAACAAGCAGATAGGAAAATCATTTAAGTTAAGTAAATCCAGATTTAAAAAGTATAGTGGTTTGCTGAATTCACAAACAATTCAGCACTCACCAAAACAAACACACACACCCCCCCGCCCTGGTCTTTAAAACCCACCTGTAGGACCTGGAGAAGATTACATCCAAGTGAATTTACTCTTCTTGGTTTCATTTTTCAGCTAATTTTTTAATAAAGTTTTCAATTTTCAGCTAAATACTCCATTACTATAAAAGCTGTAGTAACACATTGTCACATAAACAGCTGCCCAAGAGCAACCACAGCAAGAACACATTTCATATTGTCAAAAGCACCTTTCAAACACACCAATACAATGAAGAAGCTTTAGAATCTGCAACTAGGTTTAGGTTTGTGCTTGACTGTGCTCATGTTATAAGCTTATAGCTTATAACATAACTCTATAATGGAAAGAGCTAATCAGCAAAAGGCTTTGCTGCATATTAATAGCCACAAAAGCTTACCATGTTCCTGTTCTGAGAAAGGAGGTACAGGAACTGTATCTGTGTATGCAGAGGTTGGTGTGTCTGGCTTCACTGGAATCAAGTTTATTCTCCTTTAAAAGAGCATAAACAGTTCAATGGCTTTAAAACCATCATTTCCACAAATACTTTATTTAAATATTTACTTCAGATAGAATCAGTTAAATCTAAATGTAGCTTAGATACATTTTACTATGCATTTTTTCTTCTTGTTCTATGTTGAACAGAGCATTTTTTAGAAGCACTTTAAATACCACTAGTGATATTTTCCACTATAAAGTACTTTTGCATATGTTGTTATGTGGCACAACGCTTGATATTCACCTTCAAAGCACAATATCTTGGTCAAATACTTTAAATTCAAGTATTTTAAAATTAAGACCAGCTGCAGTTACTACTTCCTAGCCCTGTCCATGTTAATACCTGAGATTCATAAAACTCTAGGGAATTCTTTTGCCTACTGAGGTCCACTAGAACTTACTGTAAATCTATTTTCTGCTAGATCTCTTCTGGATGGCACTTAAAAATTAAGCACAAAAGCAGAAGAGGATTGAATCACACACACACAAAAAAAGGTCTTACAAGTAGCATGCTACTACAAGATGACACTCATGGCATCATCAGTTGATATGATTAAATAGAGTTTCTCTCTCTCTCAAAAATAAAAAGATTAATTAGCTCTACCAGTCACCTCACTCTCCAGGCAACAGTCACTGTCAACTACCTACAACGTTTTAACTTGTTAGTTCCAGTACAGATGAACACTGGTGTGTAGAAAGCCATCATCTCCAAGATTTTTCTTTGTGGTTGTTGATGAAAACCACTATCCTGCTTTCTCATTCACCACTTCCTCCCTAGCCACCTACTAATTAAAACATTCCTATGAGAAGTTATAATAATCTCCTTTAATTCTAAAATAACCTTGTTTTGCTGACAAGGTCTTGACCTCTAATTGCATGGCTGTCTCCTCACTGTTGCACACCACCTAAAGATCTTTTATTGCAGGCTGTCTGACAATCAATACATGGATTACAGGCAATTTCTAAAAACCTAGATCTTCACCTTAGGAAATAACCTCAATCAATGCATTAAATCCCACACCCATGACTGTGCACACTGAGGGCCTGTCTAGACTTGCACTTTTACTTCTTAAAATGTTTCTTGTCAGAAAGGTCTTTAGCTCTTGTCAGCTGAAGGCTTCAGGTACCATCTTTGTACAGAAAATGGGACCTGAAGACAGATGCCTGTTGCTGCCATATGGACAAGGCGTAAAGGTCAGCTTAACTTTGCTACTGCCTCACATTTCAGACAGAAATAAAAGTTGTATATTTAGGATTCAGGAGACATTTTGACCTTTCAGTTGCAGTACAACTGGAACAAAAAGTTCCATGTCAAGACAGTTACCACCAAGACACAGTGCTGGGAATTTATGTCTAAACCTCAACCTTTAAATGTAGCACAAGCACAGCTTGTCTTGGCCTTCGTATTTACGACTGGAAACGGCAATATAAATCTCACCTTGGCGTCTTGCTCCATGCTTGTAAAGTGTTGAGAGTAATCCTCCTGGGCTGGTTTACTTTAGTGCTCTGGCTGGCTGGCTGGCCAATTTTCCTCTCGTCTGAGGATGAGACTGGAACATTTTTTATGCCAACAGGTGTGGAAGACAAGTCTTTACCTGCAGCTGTGGGTGTTCGAGGTTGGAGGGTGGGAGGGCTAGGATCGGTGACCCTCCTGGGAGGAGTCCCCTCGGTCAGCCTAGAGCCTGGAGAAATGACTTTGTGTGACTGGCTCTTTTTCACTTTCTTCTCTGTTGCACCAGAAGTCCTGACATTTATCTGTGGCTTCTCCTTCAGTGGTATTCCCAGTTCATCCTTCTCAAAGGTAACAAATGAACAGTATCCATCCGTGGAAGAAATAGCAAGAAAGGCTCCATCGCTGGACCTATTTGTGATTCATTTTTTTTATCATTAAGAGTAAAGGTCAGAACTTTTCTGCAACCCTCACCCCCCCATTTATAACACATACTGTACCTGTCTTTTCCTCCTCCCTTCCCCAAGTACATGCATACATTTAAATAAAACTGCAGTCAAGTGAAAGACATCCAATTCAAATGAACAAAAGATCTTCAATTCCAGCCTTTGCATCTGATTTAATCTCTCTGGTGTCATCTGAGATCACCTGTAATAGGCTGCTGCCAGCACCTGCGTGCATTTGAGCTGGTACAAAGTATGGTTCAATTGCAGGTACACAAATCTTCAGCCACAGTTTCTGAAATATTGCTGAGCTTTCCTCATTCAGACCAGCAGAGCAGTTCAAGCTCTTTGGCCTTGCTCCTTGTGCCAAGCAGAGGCAATGCTCAGAATCACCGTGGTGCTCACCTGAAAGGGCTCTTCGCACTCATTTCACCAAGTAATGTCTATCTATCACTGATTAAAACTACTCGATTTTCTGTTCTCTTCCACTCCCCTCCTCCTGACAGACAGTGGTTTTCACAGTGTCTGAGCATCAATTATAACTTCTGAAAAAGAGGTCTCCATGTGTTCCTCAGCTTAGGTATACTGCCTAGAAAGGCAGAAGAGAAGAAGGCATGTCCAGTAGAAAGGTGCATCCTGATTGCAAGACTTGGATTCCATTTTCAGCTCCAGTTCTGACTCTCCACATCAAGTCAGATAAATTACTTCATCCCATACATGAAGAACCACTGAGCAGAACTGTGCAGATAAAGCAGAACTTGGCCAGGATACAGACACCTGAAACTCAGCGAGATGACTTCCAAAACCTCCAAATAACTTCATCATTACCAGTTATACTGGTTGAAAAATAAGTACTTTTCATGGGCACCCAGGACATTAGCTTTCATAAAAATTTCCATCTGCTTGTCCCCAGGGTGCTTGCACCTTGTCTCCCAACCAAGAAAGAACCCTAATTCTCTGGTTTACAGGTCAAGAAAGAGGTGGTTTGCTGTTCAGACACTGCGATGACAGTTACCACATAAGTGTCATAAACGAAACAAAGCAAGACACAAGATGTTGTGCAGAACTTCAACATGTAAAAAGGACGTTTCCCCCATCACAACAAATCTTAAGAATATAACAATTACCTACCATGAAATGTCACTCAGGGTGTGATAATGTATGTTAGAAACATAACCAAAGGGGAAGGGCTGCTCAGTATCATAAAAAAGCACAGAATCTTCTGAAGCAACAGCAAACACCAATCGATAGGGCAGATTAAACAGAGCAGGAGATGACTTCTGACTGATTTCATCTAGAATGCAAAGAAATGAACACATTGAGAATTCTCTTGCATTCATTGCAAGGTTGTAACGGCACTGAGTCATGAATCTAAGTAAAGATTTCATTATTAATCAGTATCAAGATAATGGCTGAGAAGATAGCACGTCTATAAAATGTAAAGTTTAAAGTCAAGCACTACCATTTCTGTTGCCTGAAGCTTGCCCTCTGTTGTCTTAGCTGAAGAGAGAGAAATTGGCAGAAGCTTTGTCCATCTGGATAGCTACTATTTTTTTGTAAAGTTTGTCATATTTCCCAGTTGAAATTTTTCAGCATATTTATATGAACTTTAATACTAAAGTCCAAACAAATACACCTTAGGATATAGTGTAAATCAAGGTCATGACAAATTTATACCACCAGGTTATATTCCGTATGACTCAGTCCAAACAAGGGATTTAGCTCTATTTGTGTTATCTTGGGTTCAGCTCTTAGCTAGTCTTTTCACTGCAAGATTAGTTCTTTGTAAGGCCAGATTATTCCAACTTCCACTGGAAGCTGAGTGCTAGCTAGCTGCTTTCATAAATTCCTAGTACATAGAGCTCCCCTTCAGTTCTATGATGATTATGGAAGCTATGCACTAAACCAGGCCATTAACATTAACATAATGTAAGGTACTCACATCTATAGATTTGCAGACTACCATAGATTTTCACTATTCCGGTTGTATGTTGCAGAAACTAAACACTCCATTTGGAGAAGCTACAGAGACCAACAGCAGACACTCATCTCCTTACTTTGCAATACACCATTACAATGCTGAAAATACAGAACACAGCAACAGGTAATCTCTAAATCCTGTAAGGAATACTACAAACTCACTCTCTAAAGAAAGGAGCAAAGCTCTGCCTTTTCACCACAGTAAGACCAGTCTTGTTAAAATACAAACACTCCAGGACCCACTGGGCTCACAATAAAGTGGGATTTCAATCTCCAGGTAAGTTTTCATGCAACTTCATACAATCCTTTCCCCAACTCAAAACTCCTGTTCTGGCCGGTAACACCAGCACTGCTTCAGGTTTGGCTTCCTTGAATAAACATCAATGGTTGTTGCAAACTACACCAACTCTCTGGTACTTCTGTGATGTGGGTGGTTGAGACTAACAGAAAAATTTCACTAGGTCACTCCTTTAGTGCTAAGCCAAATTATTTACTTTTACTCACACAAAATGGTTAAAAGTTAAAGAAAAATATTAAAGAGTGTTTCTGTAGCCTAAGAGGCCGAGTAAAAACATTTATCCACTGTATCAAAAGCTACTCACAAGGCACTTAAGGTGAATTCAGGGTCTTAGAATCAGGAAACAGCTTCTAAGATGTGGTACAACACTATCTTAACGGAATGTTAAAAGGCTAGGGCATAAAACAGTAAACAGCCACACTGGCCTTTTCACATATTTGCTGTAAAATCATACTCCCTGAAGGATTTACAGTACCTTTATTAAATGCTCGTCTCAACTCAAAGTAGACTGGGCAGCAGCGAACAGCAAGAGTTGCCTTTCCAGGACATGGCAGGTGACCTACAGGCCTTTCATAAAAAATCAGTATTTCAGAAAACAGCATTTAATTATTTTTATTTTTTTTTTTAATAAAAAGGTATTTTGATCTTATTAAACTCTACCTTTTAAGATTGTTTCTGGAGAAAACATATGTGGTGTTTGTTACATTTTCTCCTGATTCAACACAGCCAGCTGCAAAAATAAAGGTTAAAGCATTACTCATCAACTGAAAAAGGTACTGAGTACACACTTTACGTCCATAAACATTCTGCTTCTCAGGAATTAGGCTTGTCAGTTGGGCAAGAGCTGTGCAACCTGAACACAACTTAAAAAGGCATCCCAAATATTTATCTAGTGCTGTTTTGTTTCCCTTATGTACTTCCCCCTCAAAGCTTCGTTTTGATGTTGCCAGACATCTATAAAAGCAGTGCTTATATGGGCAAACTGATCCCCTCCTTGCAATGTTATTTTTACTATGACTGCAGAATGTTCTTAAGAAACGATATAAACAAAGAGAAACCAGTCAAAAGAAACCACTCATTATTCTTCATTTCTATTTTAACAGAGATGTATTGTTGCACTTTACATGTTTCAGTTCAGAGAAGTGCCATAAATACAATTTTTATCACAGGAGAAAGTCGATATTCTGGACTGCTAACGGAGTATCACGGAGTCTTTATTTTCATCAGTAGGAAGAATGAGGAATTGCATAATTAAGATAAATAAGCATCCCCTAGCAGTCTGAAAGCAATCTTGATGCACATTCAAACTAGAACATAATAGATACAACATAAGTTATAGTACACGTTCTCATATACCTGGAGTGAGTAAATAGGAGCCATCAGGAGTAAAACTGAGCCTGCGGAAAAATGACTTCATGCTGTCATCATGAAACATCCGATAGCTCCTAGCCTGTAACATTGAAAACAGGATTGTGTAAAGTGCCATGAACGTGTCAGCTGGAATTCAAGTGAGAAAAACCATTCAGTTGTACAATCCAACCTGATGGAACTTTTAAAATAAAAGATAAATGTTTTAAAAACCATGGCTCCTTCAAACTCACTTTCTGGTGTGCTATAAATTCTTCACAGCTAAGAAAAATAGTCCTTGATCCCTCTTCAGCTATTAATGAAAACACTCCAAGAGCAGTCACATTAGACCAGTAATCAAAAAATAGTAATAACCTGGAGAACAACATTATTTAACAGTCAATGTAAAAGCCTGTTCCTTAGGCATTTAATTTTAACTCTAGCATTAGAGGTTTAAAGAGAACTTCTATAATGGCAAAATGCCCTCTCTCAGGCCTGTTCTTTAGTCTCTATAAAACTGTTACAAATGTTTTCACAGAAAAAGAAAAGGAACAGAAGGAATTAAAAAGGTTATAGCCAGCTTGGAGGTGTTATTTTACTATCACTTAGAACTGTTCGGGGAAAAAAGCTCTTTGTTTTCACTCTTAGGGAAAAGTTAGGAAATTCTGTCTAACCCTAATTCATATTTTTCCTAAAAATCTGACTACATTTTTGAAAATTTCATACTGCTGAGTTTAAAATATTATTGCTATATCATATCCATTAATAAACTTACAGCTACCGACAGACATGTTTGAGGTTTTTCCTATTAAGAATTCACTATGTATACTATTTTTTTCCACACCATTTTTAACATTTACAACCAAAGACATTGTGTTACTACTTTAATCAGCTGAACTTGGAAGAGATCAATAGCAGCAGGCAGTGTTCTTTCTTAGTCATTTCTGTAATGTTCACGGAAACCTGAAGCTGTCTCTATTTACAAAATGCAAAGGTGAGATAGAAACAAAAATATCTGATATACAGATTACTTCAATAGAAAATATTTGCCCCTTTGGTTTCACAGACTAGAACAACTCATATAAAATAGCACTCAGTACATTCTCCAGTACCATTAGTAGCAGAAAAACATACCTCTCCTTCAGCTCCTGATCCGGATGGCATCTTGGTCACATTGAATGCCACACGCTTGGTTTGCGTGTTGTATACCCGCAGGACCCTACGTGGCAGAGAGCAGAGTTACCTACAAACAGCCTCCTCTCATCCTAAATTTCACACAACACTACAGGACCTCACTTCTCAGTCAGGACCGCCAAATATAAATGACAATCACACATGAATTGTAACTCTGTTCACGAGACACCACGGGGGAGGGGGGACATGTTCTGATGGCTAAATAACCAATGAATCACTGACAATTATTTGACTCACTAAGGTTTATGAAGTACCAGCATATGCATTTGTGGAGGAATGAGGGAATTGGTGGACAGGGAACGACCGTGCCATATCTACCTGTGCTGCAGGAGCCAGTATGTTCCTGCAGAGTGGGAACTCACCTCAAAGACAATTAGCTACATCTCTGTGCCTCAGTTTCCTTTGGAATAAATGAAAACTGGAGTACGTCTCCATACACAACGTTGCTCCTCCCGTGACTTCATCTTACTAAAGCTGCAGGTAGCCTAAGCAAACCCAACCGCTCATCCCACCACCTCCTCCTTTCTGCCAGCTCTGACCTTCACCAAGTTATGTTCGTTTGTTAGGCTGGCAGAAAACCAACCTAACACAAAAACCAGACAGTTTTCTGCCGATTTAATGTGCTGAAACAGCTCCACAAAGAATCCTGGTCAGAGCTAGGAAGAGAAAATAAAAGGTGAGGCTGTGACAGACAGCTTGAGACAGCTGCAGAACTACTGGCTCTGGATGTCACACAGCTGAGCTGGTCTGCCAAAAGGGGGAAGAGGTCTCCCCACGCCGGGCTGGTGAGTGCCCAGTCCTGGCAACTGGCCTGGCTCCTGTTAGACCCCCACTGAGTCGATGTTGTTCACTAATCTTGCAGAAAAGCATCTGAAACCTGAGGGGGGAGGAGATTTCCCCTCTTCAGGTTAGTTCATGCCCTCGCTTCACTCCAAGAAAAACCTGTGCATCATTGTATTACTTGTGTTTCACTGCTGTTCATTTTAATAAAAGCACACAAATCTCACATAACCGATTATCAGAAGACAGAGGCTCATGATGACCTAGTCACCGTTAACTTACCATTTTTCTGAGCCTATTGTAAATATTAAATCAAAACTACTTTTCCACTATTACGGCAATTTTCTTTGCAGTGGGTGCCAGACGACATGCATTTATTAGCCAGCTGCGAATCCCTTCAGAGCAGCACACATGCCCTGAGCAGTTCAAGCTCACTCAAAGTTCTGACAAGGGCCAAGTTTATGAAGTGTGCATTTAGCTTTCCTGATGACATCACTTACAAAACTGTTGGGGATGAAGGGAGCAAGAGGGCAAAAGAAAGGTATCAGTGGAAAAACATTTTAACTGATTTCTTAACTTGTTTATATCTTTCTGTAAAACTACAAGGGTGAACTCATTAGCTCATTAACAACCAGCGAATGCAGCGTTCTCTTAAGATGTAATTGGTATCTCTAATGACTAATACCATGAAAACTCATTTCCTGAGGACAAATTTCTACAAAAGTTTATGTAAGCTTATTTGCTGCTTAGAGAGGACACTCAGACTTCAGGCATCATTTACCACAAGCAAAAGATTAACTAAAGTATCATTTTACTTTCACATCAACCTTCCTACAGAACAATCTGCATAAATTTAAAAGAAAAGTCACTATATCCTGTACAGTTGCTTTAATTCATCCTCAAGTAGGAGAGAATACTAAGGTAAAACACTCAGACCAACAGCTCACCTATCACAACTCAGAGTTGCAATGTACTGGCCTAGAGGATCCCAGGTTATTCCTTGGACATAACTCTTGTGTTCATTTAATATTGAAACCTTCTGTCCTGAAATTACAAACAGTTTTCAGATTCTAAATTCAAATGTGTTTTAAATAATTTCTTCATTTCAGAAATACAACAAGACACAACATTTCAAAATGTAGAGAAATAATTTTTTAAACATACAAACTGTTAACTTGATGGTACCTGACAAGAATATCAGAAATAGTTGCTTTATTTCTGGAATCTTCAGAAGTACAGTAAATCGTGACGTGCCAATTTAAGGTTTGCTCCCTACAAACTAACTCAGATAAGCAGCTTGGCTTAGGCATTAAACATGCTAGATGAGTATATTTCAAAATATAAGTATTTCAAAGCCTTTGTGATTTAGCAAGAACTTTTCAGGAAAGTCTAGAATATTGTTCAAGAGCTAACTGAATTTGGCTGAATACTGAGCCAGAAATTCCAGTGTTAAAACATAACTTCCACCTAGGGGGCTGTATAAAGTCATCTACTCTGCCGAGCAGGTGCTGAAAAAAATACACTACACACATGCTGACTGACACTTACACATGGGCAGCTTTCAGAAACAATTCTACAGCACTGCTATCTCATGTTCTTCCACAGCTGCTTCTGCCATGAAGATCTCTCAAAGGCATGAGCTCTCTGACCCCACTGATGTTCTGCAGTCTCAGATCCAAGGCATCATGATGAGGTAAAGTTATAGATAATTCTCATGAAATACTTTGTTCTGAATACTATTGACAGGTGCGGGTTTTTCCTATTAGTTAAACGTTGCTTTGTTGCAAAGAAATACTATAAGCTGACAAGTTTCAAAGACAATAGCTCTTCAGAAAGATTACACAAATGGAGTTGAGGCCACGCTGCATAATACCAGAAGTCCTTCTGGTGCAGTATTCTGTCTCCAACAGTGGCCAACAACAGATGCCTAAGGGAAAGTGTAACAGAGAAAAAACATAATAATATTTCTACAGAATACCCTGTAAGCAGCCAACAGTTTGTACCTCAAGGACTTAAGCCAGCGATGCTCTCTTTGTACTGAACAGCCCTATGAATTTTTATTATTAATTTTCTTCCGGCCATTTTTTTAAAAACCATGCAAGCTTCTAGCCTGGGTATTACTGGAAGCTATCCTTGAAACTCTTTCCTTGCAGGTACCTACAACTTCAATCACAGAGCCTACATTTTCCAGTAACGGCTTCTTACTTCCAACTTACTAGTTGTTTCTCTGCCTACAAGGCACAAGTGCCCTCTGTGGCATTAATTGCATGCTAAAAGAAAGCAGTGAGAATGGAAAACACCACACACAAGTAACATATCAGCTTAAGAGGCCATCCAGCTTTTTTTAGTAATAATTCTAATAGATATGTCCCTTTAAAGTCATTACAAGCAGTCCGAGATGCAAGAGACATCTGGTCGCAATGCCCCTACACGTACTTACACTCTAAACACGCACACTCTTAATTGAACATTCATGTATTTATAGTAAAGACTTTTGGAAAGGAGTACATGTGACAGTTCAGATGGGAGAGACATTAAACACCCAAACCAAGAACACAAAAAACATCAGCAGCAGAACGTTTGAATTTTCATGTGTGCGTGCACTGAAAAAATAACCTGGATTCTAGTTTATTTTTCTTAATTAGACACTGGGTATTAGAAATGTGAGATAAAAGGTTAACTTTCTCTAAAGTTAAGTATTTCCACATTAAATTAAAAGTGAAAGTAATGATTACACTGCTAATAAAAAAACGTCAAGCCACTGTAAAGCAACCTTACCTAACTGGTTACTACCAGAACTTCTATAGATGGGCCTTTCTTGGAGAATACAAGCAATCCCACTGCAGCGGGATGTGAACGAACAGAAGTGTTTTGCCTAATGGAGCCTAAAAAAGCGTCACATCTTGCGAAAAAGAGCCTGCATCCTATACTCACTTCCCATTTTTTTACCTAGGTAGTTAGTTACCTGATACCAGTCAAGTTTTGTTTGTTGGGGCATTGGGTGGAGTAAGTAATACATAAACTGTTTGTAGAAGAGTTTTTTTGGGGCCAAAATTGGGTGAAGTTTATTTCCTGAATACTCCAAGGTGAAGAGATTACTTATATATAAGTTCTGTTGGCCTGAGAGTATCTTTATATCTTGGGCTATCTGCCTCACAATCCCAGAAATCCAGCAATCACAAAAAAAGATGCCTTCAACTCTTTTGGTAAATACCATGAGGCACTTCCACCAGGACTGGAGATGCAAGTGATAAACATAGCATTTACCTTTACTGACATCCCACATTATAGCTGTGTTATCTACAGAAGCAGACGCCATGTAATTTCCATCTGAGGTCCAACAAATATCATATACATCTTCTAAGTGGCCTCTAGAAGTCAGAAGAGAAGAAACCAATTATTACAAAAATTGACAGCTACATGTAAACATGAGTTTTATGCATTTTTAGGTTAAAAAGATGCAAAAAAGCATCACTGAAGTAAATTAACAGCATGACTTTCAGCTTTTAAAAAAAAAATTTCCATATTCAGAAGGTGATAGAACATTTTAACAAAGCACATCCTAATTCTATTCAAAATAAGTCTGCCTTTTCAACAGGTCTTTTTCACAGACAATGAATACACATTTGAAGTCCTTTATGAATTTGCACCTAGAGATGTGGAAACGAACATTTCTAGGATTCATACAAACAGAAAATAAAACACTACACCAAAGCAATTAAGAAGTGTTGCCATTCAAGAAAACTTTCCTGCATATTTACAGGTTTCACAAAAGCAGTAAAAAAACATGCATACTCAGCAGAACCAGATGAAACACAGAAAATTAACATTGATTTAGATATAGTTGAACAAACGTTGCAAGACATTCAGAACCACCTAGAAGGGCTCCATCAAAAACAGTTTGTATTGCTTGTTGTTTCAAGATTTATCATGCAGTGTGGTAACTTTAAAAATACATATTTGCAACACCAAGTTTAGGGAAGGGGGATCGAGTTAGTTGGTTTGCTTTAAGAGATTAACTCCAATGTTCCTAAAGGATTGTGCTGATGCTTCAAGCAATCCCACTAGCACTTTCAAAACTGTTCTCACATAAACCTCAGCAGTTGCAAGGAATGTATCAGTTATGGACAACAGAGTTACTTATTTTTTATAAACAAGTGTAAATTCTTCATGATTTTATCAGTATAGAGAGATAGAGACCAAAACTTTTAACACATACCGCACTGAAAGCAAGGCAGAGTTATACATACTGTTCACTCAGAATGCATTTCCAAGTCCAGAACCACTAAGTTCTTTCAGATCTCAGCTGACAGTGAGAGCAGAACACCGTTGCAGTTTGATGCCTCAGCCACTATCAGCTAATACTCACTTAGTCTTCGCAGGCATAGTGTGTATATTTTATTAATCATCATACACTTGAAACAAAGGCTGTATAATACAGTAGATTTTCAACTATTAGAGTGAGCTAACTGAAAAAGATTGGTTGAGCGTCACAGCTATCGTCTGGCAAAATGGCATGAATCATTTTATCTACTGATGCTTTTTTGTAACATAATAATGAACAAAATTTCCACTACAAAGCTAGTAAATAAAACTTCACATTTACTTTATATCTCTGTGCTAAGCTTTAAGTGACTGCAAATCTCAGGAACCAATTTCAGAGCACATCAGTTATGTCACATAAATGCCAGACCTTCTGCCTTAACAGAAGATGTAGGTTGGCACTGCATCCAAAAAAAGTTAAGTACAATAAAAGGATGAATATTAGAGTAAGCAAATTTTAGAGAGCACTGAAGTTCTATATACACTGAACAGAAGGCTACCAGATGGTAAAAGCCACTGAGGAATCAAAAACACTGAACAGAAAAGAAACTCGTAAAATATTAAGCTACCTTAAAGTTTTAACAACTGTCCAGTTCTCCTTGTTGAGCTGAGCTTCATCTTCATCCTGAAAAACTAATGGTTCCAATTCTTTGCTGTCATTCAGCTTCCACAATAAAATAACAGCATCTGTAGAAGAAACCACACGAAGCTTCTTTCTTTCCTGCTCACTGTTTTGTTAATGCATTACATTTAGTTCAATATTACAGTAATCTCACATAAGACACATGAATAGCAGGTCTCACCATCTCCTCCAGATGCTAGGATCTCGCCACCTGGAGAGAAGCGCACAACATTTACCGCTTTGGTATGGCGGGCGAGGTTGGACAAGAATTCCACAATTGCTTTTCCATCTGGCCCTTTTTCCACTTTCCATATCTAGTTACAAAAGCATTAGAGACAGTTTTTAGAAACAAGAAGTAATATACATGGACCACTTTTCAGTAATTGACAATTTACTCCTTGAGCAGTCATTCTGCACTTACTATCTGAAACATCCAGATCTAAAGCTGCAGTTGCACCACAAATTTTCCCTCTATGAGCTACAGCTGTGTATTGGGCTTGCCTGTCAAGGTTTTGGTAGTTGGTGGAGGCTTCAGGGGTGGCTTCTGTGAGAAGACACCAGAAGCTGCCTCCATGTTGGACAGAGCCAATGCCAGTCAGCTGCAAGATGGACCCGCTGCTGGCCAAAGCTCAGCCCATCCGTGATGCTGGTGGCACTTCTATGATAACCTATTTAAAAAAGGGTAAAAAACACTGCACAGCAGCTGTGAGAGAAGAGTAAGAAAAGTGTGAGAGGAGCATTCCCGCAGCTCCCCAGTGAGTGCAGCAGCAGGAGGAGGTGCTGCAGGCCCGGAGCAGAGATTCCCCCCAGCCCCTGGGGCAGCCCACGGTGAGGCCGGCTGTCCCCCGGCAGCCCACGGAGGCCCACGCTGGAGCAGATCCCCACCTGCAGCCCGGGGAGGACCCCACGCC